>NW_025766976.1:0-72500 GCF_003918875.1 Haliotis rubra | reverse complement strand
TGCTAGAATGCTCGAGAACTGTGTAAAAGCTATATAAAGGCTAGTTGTGGCGTTGTGCGGCGGGACTAACACACGGGACTTTATTACATGACTGGATTTGTATACATCTGTCTGCCATCGTCATCGTCTGACCTACAATAGGCTACATTCAACACTGACCGTGCTGCTCGTACATATTCAACATATGTCATTGTAAACAACCTTTTTTCAGTTTATCTGCTCTCACTGTAAATGTCAAGACTCTGGTTAGTTAATATTTTATATTTGTGACCCATTACTTTAGATTTGTCACTCAATTGCATTGTACTAAATATCTGTATTGTCATTCATTGTAGTTTGCTCATTGTTCGCTCAATATATTATTGAATATTTTAGACTTGTATGTGTTCTATTTTGCTGGTTCAAAGGGGACTTTTAAACCTTTTGTCACGGCAAATTATTAACCGTAACAGTGCGTGCGTGTGCTGTCGTGTATGGAGACTATATTTTCAAATATATCTAAAAAACCGGATACATTTCGAATGAAAACCAAGTGTATTAAATATTTTTCAAGTATCCTTCATGTAAAAAGCGGCATGTTCGGCAGGCTTTACTCTTTCAATACAGTCTAAGTAAACCTGGGCTCAGTATTATTCGAATTATTAACGATGTGTTCAATATGGATTGAGAGACATTTTGTCGAAACGAGCCTTTCAACCACGTTACACTAATTTAATTTTTTGGTTATATTTCCTAACCATTTACTACTAGTTCCATTACTTTGAAAATAGAGGTAACTATAGATAGAGTAGCCTATATCATTTAAAACTAGGTTGTAATTTCTCAGTTATTTACGATCCCAAACTTTTCCATAGTGGTAAACTGTTGTAACCAACCGATAGAATGTTGAAACATTCCAGTGCGAGATTTATGTTTAGAAAATCTTACTTTTTTAACCCTTTCTGACAAACCTTTGACTGCTGTGAATTGACGCAGTTTCTTGCAAAACTTTACTCACTGAATTTGCAATCAATAACTATTTTGAGTTCCTTTTCAGCGCTATAATTGGATATAACATTTTCATTTTGTCTTTATCTTGGTTGGTAATTTCAGTTTAATGCAGTGATTATACACAGCGTCAACAGGTTTCCGGGAATCTGGTCTCTTGTCTAAAAGAAAGGATTCATCCGTGTAAAACAGAAATTATAATGTAACATACAGAAGGTATCATCTTCGTCACATTCATTACATTCAATTTCTCAAATTTGAAAAAAACCAACTGATTAAAGTAAAGGTGATAAACGTTCCCCTTGTCGAACACCAGCATAATTTTAAAAGGATCTGACGCCCGTTGTAACTAACCACATCGCATGATTCTATATATTATATAAACACCTGGTGTTTATCAGTGTAAAACATATGTCGCTGACTGTGTAGAAAAATGTGAATTGAGTTGATTGGAGTAAGTTTAGGTTTTATGCCTCTTTTAGCAATATTCCAGCAATATCACGGCGGGGACACCATCAATGGGCACGACACATTGTACCCATGTGGGGAATCGAACCCGGGTCTTCGGCGTGACGAACGGACGCTTTAACCTCTAGGCTACCTCAAATGGAAGACCCAATACGATACTACATCAGTGTTTTCTAAACGTGTAGTAATGCATTCAAGCAGGACCGAGAAAGTTGGCTGTTTGAAAACAGAGGTGAGGAATCATTTTTAAAATAAATAACATAAAATTTTCCTGAAAGAAACAATGATAACAATATTTATCAGATTCACTAAGAAAATTATGTTGGAGTACAACAAAGCATCACTTTCCAAAACAGTCAGGCTAAATTATTTGAATACTAAAATGTAACTAAATTGAGTTGTCACTGGTAATATTAATTGATTCCATTATTTTAACATATTTTTAAAAATACTAATCATGTAATAAAATCATTTTTGGAAATAATATAGAAATGAATGCAGATTATAGTATTGGAAATCGGATTTTACAACTACAGCCTGTTTAGTGGGAGCGTACTCTGACCTTTATCTGTTGAACGGGAGGTCGTGTCCGATCGTGAGATGTTGCACGTCTAATAACTTATAGCATACGCGCCTGCTCACACTCTTCTCGCTACACGTGTTCTTGAACACGGGATCGATTAGCACAGTTTGAAAAATGTGAAATATCAGCATATTGTTGAAATCAGCTATTAAGTCGTCAGCAGCGGTGAATGAATAAACCTTCGGCACATTACTTTTTACTTGAATAAATGATTCTTAATTACATCATCATCACCATCATCATCATCATCGTCGTCGTCATTGTTGTTGTTGATGATGGCATTATAATTATTTTGTTATACATCCCTTCGCAGTGTGTATGTGAAGTGTTCACAAGAATTATGTGAACACTAAAATTAGCTTTGGCGCTATGAGTGCGTCCTATTCGAACACAATGGTAATTAAATATGATCTGTAAAGGGAATCTCACAGACTGAAAAATTTACCCCTCATGATATTGTCACATAATTTTAATAAGGCCCCGAATTTTAATCACACTTACAGAGAGAGAGAGAGATAATGTCTATTTGAGTCTTACTTTCTGTAGATTGTCATATAATGCAAGCCTTTTGGTGGAGTTTAAAAGTACAGAAACCACCCGTTAGGTTATGAGAGCCTATTTAAAACCAATAAAATCATTGCAAACCTACAGTATGTACACACATATAACCGTATATATTTGAAGTTAAAAAGTACAGGTATGCATACATACATAACATATATACAACAAACATACATACATACAAACATATACAAAACAGCCATACAACCGCACATAATACCCGCATACCCGCACATACATACATACATACATACATACATACATACATACATACATACATACATACATACATACATACATACATACATACATACATACTACACGCATGCACGCATGCACACTAACACATACACGCATGCATACATACATGCATACATACATACACATACATGTACATACATACATACATACACACACATACACACCACATACATACACACACACATAAACACCACATACATACATATACATACATACCAACATACATACATACATACATACATACATACATACATACATACATACATACATACATACATACATACATACATACATACATACATACATACATACATACATACATACATGCATACATACATACACACAAATATACATATATTATAATCACACATTGTATACCCACATACATACAGATACAGGTACCCAGCACACAATACAAACAATACAATGAAATACAATACAGTTACGTACATTCGTACAGCCTTACAATGCATAACATTCATACACCATGTGATGCACTCATCTAATGTCAATGAATGAAAGGGTAGAATATTAATACAATTAAAACTTAAGATACAAGTAGTGTATAATATTTAAGATAATGATTGACGCCGTTTATACATGTTTGTAACAGTATCACAGAGGAAATGGGCACACAGCATATATACAGATTTGAATCGATTATAATAACCCCTGAATAAATACACTGTGCACAAGCAGAAGCAAATGAGGTGGGGAGGTGGGGTGGGGTCTGAGGACGTGTGAGGGGAGGATGTGAATTTGTGTTGTGGCTCGTGACTCAACATACTCGAACGGTCCCTGTGTTGGGGCGTCCATGATTCAATTCTGTCCTTGAGTGTGGGCGGTAATGTGGGTTTTACTTTACTGTTAAACTGATTTTAATCAGTCTATTTATTTGGGATGTTTTTTCGTTATTTCTTTCGTTTGTTTGTTTTGAGGGGGGAAGGGGTGTGTGTGTGTAGTTCAGACCAAGAAAATTACTGAATTCCGGCTTATGATTATGCAATTCATATTAAAAGGAAAGTTTTAAATTTTATTAACCTTCAATGTCTTAAACAGCCCCACAAATAGTCATCTCATTTGCCAAGTATTTCAGAGAAATCGCAGATTTGGAACTCATATTATATATTGGTTCATATCCATCATTTCAGTGTTCGTCATTAAAAAAAATGATTCCATTTGTAATTGTGAACCTACATGGTAATGAGATTAAACGCTATATTTGTCCTTCTGATTCTCGGGGAATTGTTTAACTACAATACGTATCCGCGGAAATGTTGAGCGCACTTTCTGTCAACATCGGATTTAGGAGTTTTGAACTTATAAAGCATACACAGGGATGTGTGCGTGCTTGCATGCGTGCGTGCGTACGTGTGTGAGCATGTGTGTACGGCTGCTCCTACCAGCCCATACATCAGTCCTTGTTTTGTCCCCTTCGTGCCAAGGTCCATGCAGGGAAACATCAAGTACCGGGTTTTTTTACGGAGGTTGAGATAAGGCGCCGGGGATCGAACCACAGTGTCCAATCTACCGCTCTACCCACTGGACCACCAAGGCAGTACCTTTGTTGTGAAACATATGAATAGGGGCATGGTATGGCTTAAACATAATAATACAGATTCGATATGATGGTATGTTCTTGAGACGATATATAAATATATGGGGTAAATATACTGAGAAAAAAAAATGAGGGATCGCACAAAATTTCAGATTTTAATCACGTCAAACATAACAGATTAGAGTCATTGTTTCAGTTTAAATAAAGAAAGTCAGCAACGAGTATATTCTCCGCGTACTCTCACAACTGTCTGCCAACGTCTGGGCATACTTCCAATAAAATTACGTAATTAAGATATCATTCTCAAAGATAGAAGCGATCCTTTATTTTCTACCTTCAGTATATTTACATGAGCCTTGAACTAGCCACTGACACCACAAATGCTGTACGGCATATATGGGCGCCCACGTATCTTGCCGACACAGGGCGGCTCCCGAATTGACGTTTCTATCCAGTAACAAAACTCCGATCCGATGGTATTTGTGCATTGCAGATACATCATGGTTCATGTTTTTGAAGACTGACAACACCGTGCAGCAGACGAAGAGAGGCGTTGTTCCTTAACTGGTGACTGTCCGGATATCCACCATCAGCTTTAGAGATACATGACGTACACGATAACACAGAGTATGGAGTAAGAGGCTACATTAGAAACAGCGTCCATTGATGTGCTTGCATAACCTTGGCTAGATCGCGGTCAACATTAAACACGTGAGTGAGTGAGTGAGTGAGTGAGTGAGTGAGTGAGTGAGTGAGTGAGTGAGTGAGTGAGTGAGTGAGTGAGTGAGTGAGTGAGTGAGTGAGTGAGTGAGTGTCCATTGATGTGCAAGTTATGAAGTCATTTTAAAGGGCAACCCGATTCTTTCATGTGTGATGATTTGTGAGTGAGTGGGTGAGTGAGGGAGTGAGTAATGCAGTCACTATCATTTCAACCCAGTTCTTTCATGTGTGCGCAATCTTTGTACATTAGTGAGTATAATGTGTCTGAGTGGGGTATTCATGCTTCACTGCGGCATGGTATCTCAGTGGGCTAGCACTATAAAACCAGCTTAAGTGTGGGCTAGTACAAGCAGCCGCACATACACATACACACGCATGCACGTCGTCATATGAGCGAAATATTCTCAAGCACGAAGGTTAAACCCAATTTCACCTCACCTCACCTCATCTTCATCCTGAACCTAAATACCATAAAAGACTTAAATTTCACGCATTTAAAGGATAAATTAATTATTTTAAGTGGAGATGGTGGGTCATCTGATGTGATTTGTTTGAGGTGAGGTGAGGTGAAATTGGGTGTAACGTCGAACGCGCGACCTTCCGCTCGCCGGGCGGACGCTCTAACCACTAACGGAGGCGGTCGATTTGTTTGACTGAAACATGGCTATGTGAAGACATTCGAAGCGGGGATGTTCAGATCCCTGTTTTTCAGTTATGATTTAGAAAAGACAGAAGAACACGTGGTGGTGGCGTTGCAGTTTATCTTAAACACAATTTATGCGCTAAAATGATAGTAAATTTACAACTTGCCGAGTTTCAATCGATATGGATACAGGTCACCTGCAAAACCCGCAAATACTTAATTGGTCCTTTTATCGTGCTGATATAAGTGTCTACTACTGGAACTTTACTGATGAGTCGATAGGCAATGCAAATGATCTTGATATGTTTACAGTTGTTACAAGCGATTTCAATCTAGACAGTATATGTGAAACCAACCAAGAGATCGAAAATTTACCAACTATGTACGGTTTGAAGCAAACTACTACAGAATCTACAAGAATTACACCATATTTTAAAACTCGAGATGATGATCGTATCCAGTGTAGACAATGTCAGAGTTTCAGATGTACTAGGATACAACTAATGTTCCCTTACCTGCCACAACTAGGACAGTGTTAGAAAAAGACTCTGTAGTTTTACATTCATAGGTATGACCAGACATCAGTTGTTTATGGCCATAGTTCAGTGAGCAGTTCCACAAACATGGACATCATTCAATCTGTTCACGATTTTATCGTCAAAAAGCAAGTTTAAACTTACGTGGAAAGGATAAATGCATACTTATAATGTTCCACATTACCTGGAGAGGTATTTACATAAGTTTTTTCTTTTTTAACGATTCAGATTTCTTTGAAATACGAATAGGTTTAAACCAGCTGCTTAGGGGCAACGGTGTGAATAGGATGTCCTTTCTAATCTGATTGGCAAGTACTGAGTCATAGATGCAGTATTGTGACAGTAAGGTGTGTTTGTGTCATTCTTGAAGATATATGTACTGTTGTGATTCAAGCATCACCATTGGCCCTGTCAGAAACTACGTCAGACATATAAAACAGGGATGTACCCTTGTCTATTTCTAGATGGATATTTATACGGATATCCGGCGCAATGTTGGGTTGAAGGTACGGACTTGTCATACATTCCGCACAACTGTCAACACAAACATACGTCTTCCTTATTTTGTCCCTTCTCAGACAATACAGTCTGTATGTCTATAAACCAAGGGGACTATCTCATTGTATGAATACTTTGTTAAAGTACCATGAAATATAACAAAATAATACACATAATAAGAAATCAAATGTTGATAAACGAGCCAGCTGTGGTCATGTCTACTGGATAGATTAATGATGGGATAAGACCCCATCTTAAGATTCATCCCCATCCGTTTTCAGACCCCAAAGCAACACTTCTTATAGACAAACTCACACACTCAAACACACGCACAAACAGTCTGTTTCAGTGAGTAGTTGTCAGCTATAGTCGCATATTGCTATGAGGGTGTGTTTTTGTTAATTGGAATGTCACATTGATTAACTTTTGGTTCTTATGGGTCAGAAAACTTCAAGCGCTGAGTGTGAATTTAAACCCACACCTTGCACTTAGGCTATCTAATTTCACCTGTTAAGAGTAAGCTGAGGAGTTACCTCCCCCTTTGTTTGTTTTGCTTCCGGTAGAATTTCTACATGATCGTGGTGTGGCATGGTTTTTGCTAGAATTCTCTAGTACTGTATAATTTGTACATAAGGGATGATTGTTGAGATGTATGAGGGGCGCGTCTTGGGATTTACGTTCATCTGTCTGCTAACGTCGGCGTTTAAAAATCGACCTCCCGAGAGGCCTCGTCCACATTAAACTTTCAACAGCTGACAACAAACTTCAATCTGTATATCGACAAGGTTCAAGACTCTGGTAACTACTGCCGTTTAGTTAATATTTTAGATTTGTGACCCAATAGTATTGTTTTACAAATCTGTACTGTCATTCGCCGTAACCTTATTTATCCTTTATTCAATATACAGTCAGACCTCGTTAATACGAACACTTTGGTTTTTTATAAAAAAAACGTTCGGATAGTGAAACGTTCGTACTGCTGAAACCACAGTATATGCACCGAGTTACTTCCCCTTGATATCTTTCCTTACTATCGAGACTCTGAGGTCAGAGATGAAGCCTATATGTTTATGAAGGAAATTATAAGCTTGTAAAACGTTATTGCTACTACATCCCATACACCATTTAAAAGATCTAATGTATAATTGAATATCATAGGCTTGTTTGTGTTTTATTTTGCTGGTTTAAAGGGGACTCACAAGCCTTTCATCACAATAATTTCTAAACCGCAACAATATGGGGGGACATGAGCATTTGGCAGACTGAGTTCGAACTCATTAATTAGTGAACTGGATTGCGTGAACTCGATTTCTAATAACTAATTTGAGTAAACACGGATTATATTAGCTAAATTGAGTGAAACGTATTCAATGATTATTTCTATCATTATGTCTAATTATACACTCATGCCAATAATGGTTGTCACCCCTTCAATTTTTTAATTGGAGAGGGGTGGGGGTGTGTGGGGTGTAGGGGGTTGGGGTGGGGAGGGGGTGACAACCATTATTGGCATGATAATATATAGAGAATATAAACATGGTTCCCTCACAGACAAAATGTACGAAACAAATCTGATGTTGGATTCCTGAAGTAAAAAGAATCAAGACGATTTTGAATATTGATGTATACTTATATATATATATCATATCATGAAGAGAAAATGTGAAGGCCTTTTCCGAAACAGACTGAGTTAATCCCAATTGTTTAAGGGATTAGACACACAAGCAACCACTCATACGCACGCACACACCATACTTAAAAAACTCAAACAAACATGTCATCGTATCCCAATTGCGTTTATCGATGCTCATGCTGTTGATCACTGGATTGCCTGGTCCAGACTCGATTATTTACAGACCGCCGCCATATAGTTGGAATATTGCTGAGTCGGCGTTAAACAATAATCAAACAACCAACCAAACAAACAAAAAGTACGATTTGGAAATGTGACTAATAAGTATTCGACCCGCGTGTCAACTAAATAGACATTTTGTTCACATAAATGTAAATCGCCCCCACGTAAAAATATTATCTACAGGATATCAAAGTACAATGCGCGTAGGATGTCCGTTCTGTGAAAAAAAACACAGAGGTTATCTTGATTTGTGGTTCAATAAGCATGTTTAAGTCAGCGTGACATTAAATTATGTTTACCGTCAGTAGGTGACAATCGCCCACGCTTCAGTCGAGTTAGCGACAACTAAGCTACGGATGTTACGAGTTAGTTTAGGACATGGTAAGGAAAGTGAAGACGTTATACCCTTGACTATTTCCGCCTGAACTATATAGGTACAATATCGTAATCCCTACAGACATGGACCATGTGGGTGGAGTGAGATCATATGATGTTTCAAGAGGTGATGTGTAACTACCTCTTGAAAAACGCACCATGTGAACTGAAAGCCCATCTGAAGAGGACTGTGATGCTGTTCAGTTTTTAATTAATATTAAAACAAAAGTATCTTTCTAAGATACCGTGTACAGCAAAGACAAGGCGACTAATCCCGTGTCCTGTGAACGGCCAAACCGACTGGCTATGTTATTCTATGTTATATGGGGCGGTGGGGTAGCCTAGTGGTTAAAGAGTTCGCTCGTCGAGCCGAAAACCCGGTTCGAATCACTACATGGGTACAGTATGCGAAGCCCATTTCAACTGACTTCACCGTTAAGTTGTTAATGATGTCTGCGTCTGGAATACACGAACCCCTTATCAGTTTCATGTCTCAGAGTGTTTAATGTCTGCAGCAGACTTTGGCTAACGCCCAACCTAAGCTGATCGTCAAAGAGATTAAACCACACACAAAAAAAACCCACCTAATTATAAACAGTGCTCCACGTGTTAGCGTAAGAGTTGAATTAGGAGTAAAAATAGACACAATGCATTTCCCGTTCCCGAGCTCTGAGTACACGAAATCGTCTAAAATACCGCAAGCAGAGTTGCAGAAACATTTGATCGTCAATGGCACTTGAGGATTCGCCATGCCGGCGTTCTTAGGTGTTGGAAAAAGTGTAAACAAATGTCTAAAGCCTTGTTTACATACACCCCTTTGCCCCCGGGGGTAAAATACCACATGGGGTTAAAATACCCCTGAGAGGCAAATTGTGTCGTATAAACGGGTCTAACAGGGGGGTAAATTATACCCACAGGGGGGTATTCTGCCCCTGGTCAAGAGGTGGAGCAAATTCAGTTACCCCCGGGGGTGTTCTACCCCTTGGGGGTAAAAGTGTCATGTAAACGGTCTATCAAGCTAAATACAACCAGGGGTACATTTATAGAACCATCCATCTCTGCTTATAATGGAATGGTTTTCCAGGAAATCTAGACATGCATTTTGTTGGTAAGTATGTTGTTGGTATGCACTACCCACCCTGTCATTAATCTGTAGCTCTACACTGGAAACATGCCTCCGATAAACAAGCGTTTACGACGTGGTTAAGCCTGGACAGATGATGAGACAAAGGTTCTGCTTAGTATCTGCGGAGACATGCCCATCCAGTCCCTTCTGGACAGCCCCTCAAAAGCTGATACAGCTGTTTATTCAAAGGTGAACAAAGTAATGCATGAACTGGGCTTTGAGAAAACGGCCATACAATGCACAGAACGAACGAAAACACTTAAAAATCATATGGACAGTGTAGGGATTCACTTAAGAGGAGTGGACAGCCCCGAAAACTCTGCACATTTTATGAACAGCTAAATGAAATTTTGCGACATCACCTGGAAAGGGCATTCAAAGTCTCCAGCAGTCAGTTGCATCAGATACAGACATATCTGATCTTGAAGTTACTGATGATCATGTTACCGACAACATTGCTGATGATGTCGAACTTGCTGAGCCAGGAGATTATGAATGTGTTAAAAATGGCCAACAAAATGGTCATATGAAAACAAACAAAAAGGAAAACAAAGAAAACCCAAACTGCAAACAACTTTGAAAACTGTCATGGACTAGTTTGCTAAACCTAATGAAGATATTGAAACAAGGCAGATTGAGTTGGAAAAGAAACAAATTGAGCTGGAAATGAGAAAAATGACGAGAGAAAGAAAATAGAGAGCTTGCACTTAGGAAACTGGATAAAAGAGAAAGACAGAAAGCTTCTGACAGAGAACACCAATTGCGTATGCTACAGTTCATCATGAACACCATATGCCAATCCATCATCCATCCAATGTCCAACATTCTTGTCCAGTGGTATCAACTTGTTGTGGTCCTTGGTCGCCATCACGTATCTAAACCTCATCTAGCCAGTCAGGGTTGAACATGTGGTCTGATTCACACATGTTATGCGCCTACATCTTCCTTTGAAGCGTATGACTTCTCATCTGATTGGGTTCCTCCGTTGCCGTAAAGTGTTAAGAGCTAGTGAGACATGTGATAGGCCGGATGTGCAATGATGACGACAGGCATCTACCCACGCTTTCCTTCCAGCCTGTTGTAAGCTGTGAAGCTTTCCTCGCCTATAGGAAACTTCACAACATCTGGAAACACGTGTGTACAAGTGGCATAACACACTTCATGTAGTACACAACAAACTGTTGACCTGTGAATCCCAAACAGATTACCAACAATGCGATATTCTACTGTTGTGGCCAAGTAGTATATTGCCACTGCTACTCGAATCGTTTTGAATGTGAAGATGGAACTTTTCACAGATGCGCTGGCACATGTCCCTTGACATTCTGACGTTTTCTTTACACTGAGTTTCATCAAAACGTGGTACAGTTACTTCCCACCAATATCTACTCCTTTCCTTTTCCAAAACAAGGGGTTCTCTAGTGATGAACCCACGCACAAAGTTCGGACGAATCTCTTCCGTTTTCTAGATTTGGACAAACGTCTAGTATATTCATCCATGGTTATAGAGAAGTGACAAGAAATATCAATACCTCCCACCATGTAAACGCAGGCACAATTTTTCCATTTGCCCCTGCGGGTAAATTTACCCCCTGGGGCAAAATACCCATGGGGGTAAAAGTGGTGCATGTAAACAAGGCTTAAGACTTTCATCGGATCAGGCATTCTCCAACGTTAACCTGTCATGCTGTGATATAATTGAAATAACGTGACATGTTGTTGCCACATTTCTATCAAGCAGACCTGACTAGATTCAACTGCGTTAAACAGGTAGTATTAACCGGGGATAACTTGGGGCAGTAGACAAAATGGAACACACAAAGTGAGCCTTCGACACAAATATAATTTGTTTGTTTTGTTCATTATATATTGATCTTCTGGTGTGTTTTGTTGTTGATGTTGTTGTTGTTTTTAGCGCTGCATTCAGCAATATTCCACCTATATGGCGACGGTTTGTAAATAATCGAGTCCAGTGATCAACATTATGAGCATCGATCTACGCAATTGGGACACGATGACGTGTATCAATGCAAACCAGCCAGCGATCCAGACCACCCGATCCCGTTATTCGCCTTTTACGAGCTGCATGGGTTGATGAAGACCAATTCTCATCAGGATCTTCACGTCTGATCTTGAGGTATAGTCAACTCTTAACGTTCAGGCAACATGTGCCGACACTGGTCAACCACTGATCAACCATGGTTATCAAAGATCACAGGGTTGTGACTACAAAACGAAATAAAATCATCCTATATTCAAAAGATATCCCTGCTGATGGAACCGATTTTACCATTTCGACAATACCGTTAGGTGAATGAGTATTATTTTACGCCGCTTTTAGCATTTTGCCCGGAATATCACGACACAGGGGAGAAACGAGAATAAGACACTGTACCCAGGAGGGAATCGAGTACTGGTCATTGGCGTGACGACCCCACGCTTTAACCACGTGTTTACCCCTTCGTCCACGACGTCATCATGAGTACACAGACTAAGCGGTGTTTCATGCACAGCGCCACGTCACAACCGGTATTCATTCCGACTGAACTTCCAGGCACCCGGTGAAGTACATAAACAGGATATTTAAGAGACACGTCTTCGTGACTATGCAAGATATGGACTCACACGGATTGTAAGTTGTGCAGCGTCATGACCAGGATGCCTCGCAGGTATTCATTAGGTGTATACCCGTGAAGGTCCGGGTTAGAATTGGTCTTCAGCAACCCATGATTGTCGTAAGAGGCTACTAACCGGATCGGGTGGTCAGGCTCGCTTACTTGGTTGACGCATGTCATCGTTTCTCCGTTGCGTCTACAGATTGATGCCCATGATGTTGATCACCGGATTGTCTGGTCCAGACTCGATTTTTACAGACCGCCTCCATATAGCTGGAATATTAACAGACTTTACAACACGGATATAACGAACTCTTACAGGGACCAAGAAATTTAGTTCGCTATATCCGTTGTTCGTTATTAACACGGATATAACGAACTCCAAGACCGCCATCTTGGATTGTAGAGATGTAGACATTCACAGACATTACCTATATCATGTTGATAAATATGAAGTTTATTTTTATAATAAAATTGAAATAATACAACTACAACTTAAATAAATTTATTTTTTAATGAAAATGCAAGCTTACATTTATAATGTCCAGATAAACCACGAAAGAAGCAAAAACTGTAGCGATTTTTTTTCCATTTGTGACATGTCATAACATGCCCGTGCCTTTTTCTTTTATATTTTCATTTTTATGTAATCAGGCTTTCCGTTCGTTAACATGACACAACAACGGGAAATACCTCCGTTTTCGAAGCTTCGTATGAATAACATGCGAGGCGAATCGTGTGGTGTCTGGTATCGTTCGACAGCTCTGGAACATCAACAATATCACTGTACCCTTGCCGAGAGTATTTTCACAGTTGTAAAAAGCGATTTTATTGGATAAAGATTGGTTTCTAATGACGCTTTTTCGCCACAGTCTGCTATAAGGATCGTGATTGGTCAAAATCAGACACGTGACCTAAGGCAGCCAATCATACTACGGCAATGGATACCGTCCTCGTCAACGAAAACTTTCGTTTTTCATAACGTTGTGGCCGATTATTCGGCCTGCGGTGTTGAATGGGTTAAACACGATATGTTTGTTTTGTTAATTAATTAATGACCATCAAACAATGTTGATTCACCGCCAACAAGATTGATGTATACTGTACCGCTAAGTGGCTGAGCTGACACTGAGTGAGTTCGCTAATCACGTCGTTAATTGGGTCTTGGGGGTAGTAAATCAGTTCGCTATAGCCGTTAATTCGCTACTCACGAGTTCGTTATTCACGTATAATTTTAATGATATTATAAAGGACTGTTGACGGGACTTTTAAATTTGTTCGCTATATCCGTTTGTACGCTATATCCGTGTTCGCTATAACCATGTTCTACTGGACGAGTTATACATGTTTGAAAATACAACATTTTCGCAACATATTTCTGGCCTATGCGTGTCTTTTTGTGGATAGTATTTAATAGAATAATACAAGCAGCAGCAGCTGCAAAAGCAAAAATGAGTTAAGAGTGAGTGAGTAAGTTTAAGGTTTAGCAATATTCCAGCAATATCACGGCGGGGGCTTCACACATTGTACCCATGTGGGGAATCAAACTCGGGTCTTCAACTAGCTACTCCGTCGCCCTAAAATAATAAACATACACTTATATAGCGCTTGTTTCCAGTATAATCAACTGCTCAAAAGCGCTTGTGAGCAATGAACTGTCCTTGGAATACACAGTCTAACAGCAGCAGACTTTAAACAAATGTGTTTTCAGTAGTGATTTGAATGATTCGAACTCAGGGGCACTTCTTATTTCAAGTGGGAGGGAGCTCCATATCTGGGGGGCTGAGATTTCGAAACTTCTATCGCCAAATGATATACGAGCTGACGGAATCTTCAAAAGACACTGGTTACAAGAACGTAGAGTTCTCTCAGGTTTATATTCTTGGATGAGTTCAGAAATGAACGGAGGAGCATCTCGGTGGATAGCACGGAATGTCAGGGTCAGCACTTTAATCTTGATTCTGTTCTCAACTTTGAGCCAGTGGAGATCTTTCAGGATTGGGGTGATTTGTACTGATCTTCTGGTTCTTTTGATTAGTCAAGCGACAGAATTCTGAACTTTCTGAAGTTTAAAGACAAGACGTTTTGGCAGCCAGAGAAGAAGGGAGTTGCAATAATCCAGATGGGAGATAACACAGGCTTGAGCGAGCAAATCTGTTGTTTTGACTGATGTTTCGGATATTCATGTAAGCCTTTTAGCAGACCCGGCTTACATGGTATTCAGCACTGAGTGTGGAATCAAACATGGCACCAAGATTTCTAGCCCTCTGGCTAGGTTCGATGACACAAGATGACAACTTAAGAATGGGAAGTGTTGACTTTGGTCTTATGGCTTTTGATGTAATCACAAGCATCTCAGTCTTTTCCTCATTCAGCTTTAAGAAATTCATGGTTAAGAATGTGTTAAGAATGTTTATGGACTAGCTATAAATACGTTTCAGTAAATATGCAGTCAACCACCGTTGTGTTGAACATACGTTTGTGCCGAGGTGTGGTTTGGCCCCTGTGTATTCATCATGTTTCGGTTGTGTAGAACATCGGATAACTCGCTTCAGCTTCGACACAACGGTGAATACAAGCGAGTGGAATTTGAACTCTAATGATAGATAGTTAACATTCACTTTGGATTGACATCCGGCGTTCCCCAAAATACTTAATTACTGCAGAGGCCACCTGCAGAGATTTGTAATTGAACAGTGTGTATTTCTTAAGTCATCAAGTGCGAATGGGACATTCGAATAGTTGCGCCGCTAGCCTCTGAGCCACCGTGACATTAGCTTCTTGCGGACGTTCACGCCCACTCAGATCGGAATTTCTAGTTATTTTCAATACGGATGTTTGTAAGCTGGTGATGTTGTAAACTGTGTTTAGAGGCGGAAAGGAAATAAATAAATAAATAAATAAATAAATAAATAAATAAATAAATAAATAAATAAATAAATAAATAAATAAATAAATAAATAAATAAATAAATAAATAAATAAATAAATAAATAAATAAATAAATAATTAAATAAATAAATAAAATAAATAAATAACACCCTTGGTCGGTAGTTACTCTCATGAAATACAATGGGGTCATTTAGTATCTCTATCTAGCCACTATCTACGATAAAATGTATTTACAACATAGAAGGTTATCCGTATGTCGATAGATACGTAAGACATACCAATTATATTTTTTACTTATATCTTGTCATACCTAAATCCACTGCGAAAAATATAACCTAGATATCTAACGTAATGGGAAAGTAGGCCTTAGATATAGGTTTTCTCAGAAAGTATGCCCAGATGTCACTGAAATATATTTACGGACATGTTTCACACATATCTCTAGATACCAAACTTCTGTAGAGTAGACACTGATTTACTTTATATCTACTGTCATGATCTAGTATCACCTCTGAAAAAAACCCTACTAAAATAGTTTCAAATTCTAAAAATATTTCTTTTAAAATTTACATTATTTCTGACTGCTTCAAACTGTAGGAGGAAAAAGAAGAAAGAAAAAGTAATCATACTATTGACTTTGTATTTTATTCACGACTTGAATTCAGAAATTATTTATATAAATAGTGTAAACAGTAGAAGTAGGTGTATGGTATTGAGTGATGCAATCGTCAGTACGCATATAGTTAAGGCTACAGAAACTTTAGCAACAAAACCAGAAGTAGGATGAAACAGATTTGTAGATTATTCCTCGATATAGGAATGGCTGGAACGATCTAAGCTTCATGACGAAGGGTGTATAGTACACCCTTGAGTCTGTGCTATATTTCAGTGACGTCACTATGAGTTAAGTACTATTGTTTCCATGCTTCCAAGATGCATTTTACCAGGAAGCAGATATCTACATGCACTAAAGAAGAGAATATTTTATCTGTGGATGAAATGGACAAAATCGTCTATCGTACTGTTAAGTGTCTCTTCTCTAAAAGGTTAACAAACACGGACATGATGTTTCCATTCACAAATTTACTGAGAACAATTTATTCTTAGCGTGTACAAGTTGTATCCTGGTGTCTGGAGTGAGTGGGTTTAGCTTTACACCTCTTATAGTAACATTACAGCAATGTCACGGCGCGTGACGCCAGATTGGGCTTCACACATTGTACCCATGTGGAGAATCGAACTCAGGTCTTCGGCGTGACGAGCGAACGCTTTAACCATTCGGAAGCAATACAGGATAAATACTCAACCACCCCCTTGTTTCTGGAAGATTTTTACCTAGTGTTAGTTCAATTTATCGATGTGTGTATGGAAAGCTTCCATAGTTTCTATTTCATTTGAAATATAGTGAAATAACTGTGCTATCTGATCCTTTAAGAATCATATGCATGGATACCGTAACACAAGGCTTGGAAATATGCTATCGCATGCCCGTTTTGGAATAAGGGTGCCCCTTTTGCAATTTTGTAACATATCATTAAGGCGAACTTTGATGTGTCGTAGATACAGTTGTCTTTACGTATTTCTATTTATCGAATCTGTCGAACCTCAGGTAACTCAAAGTATTTATGTAGGCCTCTTAAACTTTGACTCAGTGGTGTTTGAGTGTAACTGACTCACAAACCTCCGGGGCGGTGGGGTAGTCCAGTGGTTAAAGCGTTTGCTCGTTACGCTGAAGACCCGGGTTCGATTCGTCACATGGGTACAATTTGTGAAGCCGATTTCTGGTGTCCCCCCGCCGTGATATTGCCGGAATATTGCTAAAAGTCGCGTAAAACTAAACTAATTTTGTCGCGCAGCCCTTTTGGGATCCTGGGGTCACTAGAAACAAATGATAATTAACACAGTACCCCTAGTCTGTGTTACCTCGTTCCTGAAACCATTTTACTCTCAATACATCAATAGTGATTATCATATCCGTTTTGCATAACATTGCGAGGGACAAGAGAAAAGGGCTTTATACATGCCATCTACTTGGGGAATCAGGCATGGCGAACGAACGTCCACTGCCTGAAATAATAGTACATAGTCGCATTAAGCCATTTACACGCAGTGTTATAAGAGGGCATAATATGTTCCATCCGGGGACACTCCATGTTCCCGCCAGCACTCCTGTTGGAACTACTTCCTCATCTTCATCGATGTTGTTGCGACGACTTTCCGATTGCGCAGGTACACATTCCACTTAAGTCAGAGTTGATTGACCTGAGCCCGTAGCGAGATCGACGCGGATGCGGTATGTAAATATCGTGAGTGAATATGGTTTTACGCCGCTTGTAGCAATACTCAAACAATATCACGGCAGGGGATACCAGACCTGGGTTTCATACATTGTAACCATGTGAGGAATCGAACCCGGGTCTTCGGCGTGACGAGCGGACGCTTTAACCATTCGGCTACCCCACCGCGCCAATAAATAGCGTGAAGCAATACGGGACACTGCAGAAATTCGCAATGATGATGATCGTTACTTGACGACTCTGTCTGCTAACCTGTTTAAAGACTGTGTCTACGACTGTGACTGCATATACAACGTGGCATGGTTTGTCCGGTCAACAAAGACGTTTATCATTTCAGAGTTGCGGCCCTCAGGCGAACCATAGAAGTCTATATAAGTTATCACATCGTGTCTCGGGAAATATTTCCCGAGACACGATGTGATAACGCATTTATCTAGCCGAATGTTTTAACTAAATCAAAAGAAAACAATACGCATCAATTTCATTCTCAGTTGTCGCAAAACGTTTCCTTGCTGTCATGTTGACACCAGCTGATAAATTGACCTCAATGCAGCGCACGTTACTAAAGGCTTGGCGATGCACGCTTTTCTCACTTCGCGTGGTCACCGAAGCGTCACGGGATGATACGACTTTTGTACTCCCTGCTCGCGGATCGTGACGGGTGTACATGGTATTTTATCAGAGTCACGTAAACTAATCAAAACTCGACATTTTTACATGAGGCTGGATAATAACCTTTGTTTGTTGTTCAACGGTCACTCGGCAATATTCCAGCTATATAGCAGCCTCTGTAAATAATCAAGTCTGGACCAGAGAATCCAGTGATTGACACCATGAGCATCGATCTGCGCAATTGGGATACGATAACGTGTGTCAACCGAATCAGCTAGCCTGACCACCTGTCCCGTTAGTCGCCTCTTAAGACAAGCATGGGTTACAGAAGACCAGTTCTAAACACGGGTTTCTGTGACGTTAAGGTCTATGATTTGTTTCCTCAGCATATTACAGACACGTTCTAATATGATCAAGGTGCTTATCAAACTCTTTGATGATGGACTCTCAATTCACTATCGTTTCATGGGCCATATATATCATAGGATGTTGTAATACTTTAAAGGGAACAGAATAACACACTTTAACCCAAGATAAAATATCAAAATAAATTGATCACTGAAACTGTAATTAGTATAGATACAGTAAAATACTGTTAAGCCGAACTTTGATGTGTCGAAGTTACAGTTATCTTTACGTATTTCTTTTTTATCGATTCTGTCGAACCTCAGGTAACTGAAAGTATTTATGTAGGCCTCTTAAACTTTGACTCAGTGGTGTTTTAGTGTAACTGATGGGTACAATGTGTGAAGCCCATTTCTAGTGTCCCCGCCGTGATACTGCTGGAATATTGCTAAAAGCGGCGTAAAACTAAACTAACTCACTCACGAGTGTAACTGACTCACAAACCTCCTGGGCGGTGGGATAGCCTAGTGGTTAAAGCGTTTGCTCGTTACGCTGAATACCCGGGTTCAAATCGTCACATCGGTACATTTCTGGTTCCCCTGCCGTGATATTGCTGGAACATTGCTAAAAGCGGCGTAAAACCATACTCACTTACTCACAAACCTCCCTTGGGGATTATGAGTGTTAACCCCCTGGCTGCCGAGTTTTTTTTCAGGCGCACATTTTCATACGCTTTGAAAAGTGAACGTTGTGCGAGAATTGCTCTCGCGTGGTCCTGGATCTACGTAAGGCTATAAAATTACACAGAAATGTAGAATATTAAATTTCCTATCCGTTGGTATAAATATAAGTGCAACTACCTTGGCGGTTTGAGAAATAGACCTTGCTAAATGTTGTCCAAATTTTTGTTATGTGTTAAAAAACAGTAAATTTCTCCGCTTTTTATCCCGCACCGATAAAAGCACTGTGCTACGAATTTTTTAATGGGGCATGTTTACGGAAAGTGTGAGCGAAGAAAATACAGCCTGATATCTGAACGACATAAGTGTATATGAATTGGGTTTATCTGCTTGTGCATAACGTTATACGCTCAACATTAAAAATGACTCGCAATAAATGTCAAAAATGTATTTTCTTCTATGACGTCAAACGACGACAGAGAGGTCATACACGTATAATTATAAGGGGGCATAACTCCGTTATGCGTAACACTAGGTCAATGTAACTCAGATCACTTGGCGAAAATGTGTTGTGGATACGGACGCTATATTTTCGTTATTTTATATTCATGGTGAACCTCACTATTCCAATTCAAAGTTCCCCAATGTGAACGGATGCGCTTTGGTAGTTTCACAATTTATAAGAAAAGATGACAACGTATTACATGTGAAAGCACGTAATAGCGATTTGAATGGCCCTATCCGATATATAAGTTAGTTCTTAGATTCCCATATTCTCCTGTTTGTGTAGATGTAATTTGACTAATTTTGCATCGTTATTACCAGAATACTAGCCATATCTTCAAATGTAACGAAATTGCTGAAAATAATACAACATTTTAGTTGACGTCATCGCTTGTTTTGTGCATTTTGCGACGTTGGAAAACGACGACATTGGTATTCTGATTAGTATATATCTCACTTAATTTCCATTAATTGTATAAAAGGTCTAGACTTCTATGTCAGAATTTAACACCCTTTAGACAAAACATAAAATGAATGATTTTCTTTTAAATAGTGTCCTGAATATATCAACAATTAGACAGTTTGACAGCGTATCTTATTGTGACCAACACGCGCACCTGTTTGGCATCAATTTAACGTAAATAAAAATAATATTTCACAACACCTGAAAATTTTGTTTGGGATAAGAATTTTGTTTGTTTATGATTATGAACCTATTTCTCTTCATACGTATGCAATGAAAGATGCATAAAGATAGCTTTTTATATATGGAACTATATATTAGAATATGGATATAAGATTTGTGCGAATTAACACATGAGATGGTATATATATTTTTCAACAATTTTCCTATAAGTAGTTAGAGTTTGATATCCTGTCATCACAATATTATTTAATCGAATATGAATTGAATATATTATCGAAAACAATGATAGAGAATCATTAAACGTTGCCAACAAACGCGCACCTTGCCGATCTATATGCATCATTCTTTTGTCTATAAAACGACACACAATTATGCAATGAACAAGACAATTCCTTTAAATATGTGTGCATGTACATTTCATACCATATATAAATCATTGTCATTAATATTATCAGTTTTGCATATAAGGTTGAATTATATCACCGTTCATTAACCTGTTCATATGAAATTGCAATATTAGTCCAAATAAATTGAATATTGTACATGATAAGAACTAAAGTAATTGCAGTTATGGCTACGTTTGATCTTCTAACACTTGTGTAAAGGTTTATAAATATGTCAATTTCTTATGTAAATATGATTCAAACAATCAAAAACTTTCAAAGAATTAAACACGGTAAACCCTACATACCTGCATGATATGATATTGAACAAGGCTAAATGTAGATACTGAAGTCAGTTTCATGAAAAAGTATCCGAAATATCCGCAAAATATACATCATAATACTGACAGTGTAATCGGAAGGATATGGCGATTGTGTTTACTCTTGTTCAACCGACCTTCACCTCAAAGAAATTGCCTAATATGTACAACAATGTTGACGTATGACATCACTACCGCTGACCGATTTCTTACAAAATGGCGGCTTTGCTGACAAGGGTACACAGGATTTTGTGAGGACCCTTCCACTGATTTAGGGATCGTTTGTACATAAATCTGAGATGTAAGTAATCAGAATGATTCTGACTATCTGTGTATTGTTATATGTTTTAACGTTTTCACTATACGTAAGAGAAAAGGACAGAAATGCAGATAATTACCGTTGTCGTTCGGCGTGATTTGGCGTCAGTCATGGCGTCACGCTGCACGGAAACTTTGACAATTTCTTATGAATTATCAAATCATTGCATTGTATCTATTTATAATTTCCTATTTCTTGCTACGATACTCTTTCCATGTATATTCTAAAGGTATTGAGCCATTGCAAGTAATGAATAGACGGATGAATGTTGAAAAATTTCAGAAAATGCTACGCAGTGTAAAATCGGAATTTGTCTTTGTTTACATTTCAGACTAACGCAGTCTTTCAAGCACAGCGTTCGTTTTCACACCCAATATGTTTCGTCTCATTTTATCTAGACAGTTATTATTGGTGAAACAGACCATTTGCAATTTGATTCTAAAATGTATGGGGAATTCAGTGATGCATTTTTCGAAGCTGATTATGAAATATACGTGATGTAATAGGCGTCTCAATACCGGCCTTCGCGAAACGTGATTTTGTAAACACTATCCAATATGGCGGAAAGCGCTCTACGGTGTTCGTGTAAGTGCATTTTCGAAAACATCCCAACCGATTCTAGATTCATCGGCAACGTTTCAGAATTATAATTAGCGAAATCATGTAAAACTGATATCAGTGATCATAAATATGTTATTTTTGAAATTCAATACTCACAGTAATTATCCGATTTTCACATTTCAAAACATACAGCAAATAACGCTGTGAATCGCGATTTCATACTGTGTCAAAAAATGTCGCCATTTTCGATGAAGCCTATTTTGTAAGGTCATTTTCAGCACTTGAGCTTTGTCTAAAATAATAGTGGATGGTATCAAGAAACAGGAAATTTCCCGCAGAATTCGAAACTGTGAAGTGTATTTGTGTGCGTGGGATATTTTGATTTTTATTCGACTTCAAATTGAGGGTTGAAGGGGAAGGACATATATGTCCCTGTGGCATCCAGGGGGTTAAACTTCTTTTTAATTTCTCTCACAACGTTTCGAGACCATTCCAGGTCCCTTCATCAGGTGAACTGGCAGTTAGGACTATGACGTCGTCACTGTGACGTCATTACTGAGTTATGACGTCACAATGCAAGTGACATCACAGTACACTAGGGAGAGTACTGTATAAGTGAGTTAGTTACATAATGATGAAATTCATGCTAAATAATAGAGTTGAAAGTTGAATTGTCAATACACAACAACTGCTAATTACACAAAGGTTACTTGATAGCAGGCTTTCCAAAAAGAATAGTAGACTCGTTTTTTCTTGTATCTAAAGTTCATCTAAAGTTCATCAAAAGTTAATCAAGAGGTCCCACGCACTTGGCAGGTATACACCTTGATCACGATTAATTGCTGGTTTATGTCTCCTTATCTCGACAGCTTCCTGTAGTTTTCTCCGACGCCAGTCATTGTTATTTCTCGAAATCACCCTAATATCATTCCACATGATTACATGACTTGGGTTATTTGCCTTGTGCTCCGATATAGCTGACTTATCATTTTGTTTGCATACTGATGACTTGTGTTCAGCAACCCGGGTGTTAATGGGCCTGAGAGTCTCGCCAATATATTGATCGCCACAGCTGCATGGTATTTGGTATACACATCCTCTAGGGTTGGGGCTTCCATTGCAAGATCCTCTACCATTTGCCCGGAGGAGTGTCTTAATTGCTGTACCGCTAGAGAAAGTTATATCAAAGCCCGCTTTGCTCTTGATTAGTCGGGCTATTTGATGGCTGACTGGTCCCACGTAGGGTATTGTGATCCTGATCGGGGATGGTTCAGGCTTGAGGCGCGGTTCTGATACTTCAAGCGTTTTGGTGATAGTCCTGGAGACAAGAAGCCCCAACCCTAGAGGATGTGTATACCAAATACCATGCAGCTGTGGCGATCAATATATTGGCGAGACTCTCAGGCCCATTAACACCCGGGTTGCTGAACACAAGTCATCAGTATGCAAACAAAATGATAAGTCAGCTATATCGGAGCACAAGGCAAATAACCCAAGTCATGTAATCATGTGGAATGATATTAGGGTGATTTCGAGAAATAACAATGACTGGCGTCGGAGAAAACTACAGGAAGCTGTCGAGATAAGGAGACATAAACCAGCAATTAATCGTGATCAAGGTGTATACCTGCCAAGTGCGTGGGACCTCTTGATTAACTTTTGATGAACTTTAGATGAACTTTAGATACAAGAAAAACGAGTCTACTATTCTTTTGGAAAGCCTGCTATCAAGTAACCTTTGTGTAATTAGCAGTTGTTGTGTATTGACAATTCAACTTTCAACTCTATTATTTAGCATGAATTTCATCATTATGTAACTAACTCACTTATACAGTACTCTCCCTAGTGTACTGTGATGTCACTTGCATTGTGACGTCATAACTCAGTAATGACGTCATAGTGACGACGTCATAGTCCTAACTGCCAGTTCACCTGATGAAGGGACCTGGAATGGTCTCGAAACGTTGTGAGAGAAATTAAAAGAAGTTTAATCCATAAAAATATCTTGGACATCAATGTACAACTTCTAAATGCCACTGAAAGATATCAACCACTAGTTTAAACCTTGTCCAGAGTCGATTATACAACGGACGCTCGAATATTGCTGAACGCATCGGCAACATGATAATACACAAGGTAATACTTTGCTAGAAGTATCAACCACTAGTTTATCTTGTCCAGAGTCGATTGTACAACGGACGCTCGAATATTGCTGAACGCATCGGCAACATGATAATACACATTGTAATACTTTGCTAGAAGTATCAACCACTAGTTTATCTTGTCCAGAGTCGATTATACAACGGACGCTCGAATATTGCTGAACGCATCGGCAACATGATAATACACATTGTAATACTTTGCTAGTAGTATCAACCACTAGTTTATCTCGTCCAGCAAGTCCAAACATTGATTACACAACAGTCTCGTTTCTGACTAGGTTCCGTCCTATTGCGCAACTTAGTACAATAACCAGTCCAGAATTTTGAGACCAATTCATTCAACTGGATACATAAATATTAATTAGACTAAGTATTATTTGATACATCTAACCACTTGTATATTGCGACACTACGCTCCTTCTAATCCTTGCAAACACGTCGTGCAGCGTGCTCTGTCGTACAGCGTGCTCTGACAAACGGAAATCTGGAAATCGTTTTAGTTAAGGTCATGCTGCCTACACCTCGCCATAAAATATAGAAATACATGTACTATGTTATTAAAGTTTGAAATTAAAATTAACTTGTTAATACCATTTTCTTATGAAACAAGGAATTGGAATTCAGTGTAACCATAGTTGTTTGCTGTGTCTATTTTCACTTTCACACGAGAAAATTCGAATCGGCTGAAAAGTAGGTCATTGTCAGAATAGGTTAATGAGACTCATGTTTCGGTTTGGTCGATTACACAACGGACGCTCGAATATTGCTGAACGCAGCGTTGAAGAAAAACACGAAAATCACGGCGGGAGAAGTGTGTCAACAAGTAAATCAAACGTTAGTAAAATCCTTCCTGGACAGGCAAGAAGTTTAGGAATATTTGATAAACCAGATGGCCTTGTTGGTTGGTTGTTGTTTAACGCCACACTCAGCAATATTCCAGCTATATGGCGGCAGTCTGTAAATAATCGCGCCTGGACCAGACAGTGATCAACAGAATGAGCATCGATCTACACAACTTGGATACGATGACATGTGTCAACCAAGTCAGCGAGCCTGATCACCCGATCTCATTAGTCGCCTCTAACGACACGCATGCAGATGACCTAGATTCACTGGTTTAATAATGTGTGACTTAATTAAATTAAATGCAAGTATATTAAAAGTATAACAACATTTCAAAAGCAGATGTAAGTGGACTTCAGGAGTCCAGGTAGGATGTTCCCATCTCACTGCCAGCACATATATCCTGCTCGGCAACGTTTCTTTCCTAATTTATGAAAGAGAGTGAGTTTAGTTTTACGCCGCTTTTAGCCAATTCCAGCAATATCACGGCGGGGGACACCAGAAATGGGCTTCACACATTAAAATCATGTGGAGAATCGAACCCGGGTTCTTCGGCGTGACGAGCGAACGCTTTAACCACTGGACTACCCACCGCCCTGTGAAAAAGAACAACAGAAGTGCTGTCTGTAGTCACGCACACTCAAGCTGGTCACTCTCTCCACTCGACCCAGGAGATAGTCTGACTGACTAAGAGTGTGCATTACGTACACTCAAACTATGTCATGTTGAAATCGCGGTTGCCTCGAAGTAAGAGTGGTGTTCCTTTTCTAGTTATCATTTTTCGGATACATCGAAGTATTTACTTGGTATTTGAACTTCAATACAGCGGTGTTTAACTGTAATGTCGTGGTATAAAGGGGATAAATATGTTACTTGTAGATCCAACAACACTTAATTCAAGTTTGAATCTCAATGTCGGTCTCATGCATCAAATGATACGTATTTCTTCTGAATCATTTTTATCGACTTATTTTCACTCATTCATAACTTTCGCTTGGGGCGTGGTCCTGCTTTAAAACTGACATATTCGATAATCGAAATATATCATTTGTAAATTTTCTTCTAAATTTAAAAAAAATCGATGAATGTAAACACAGAAAACTAACGAATTCCATGTTAGGTCGAAGCCAGAAAGCCAGAAAATAATTATATACATTAATAAACTATTGGTGAAAACAAGTTTAGTCTTTCCATAAACATGTCTTGGTCGTTTAAACGTATTTTTACGTTTCAATGAAACCTTCAATAAACTCGAAACAGTCACACGACTGTGGTTCTGGTTAGCCTGAGACTCGGTAAACACAGCGTAAGGGGAACACAAGGTATCCTAGTGGTCCAAGCGGTCATTTGTCAATCCCAACATGGTTAGAATGTATCAAGCCTAATCCTGTCTGGAACATTGCTGAAAAAGACTTAAACTAATTCTCACTGCGCCGTGAATATAATGATAATTTATAAGAACTTCTACCATGACTTCAGTAAATACTGGATTGTGATTGGTTAATTAAAGTCATTCCGAGGTATATGATCACATGATATACCTCTGATTTTCCAACACAGTATGTATTTTTTTTAAATCTTAATAACGCGGTTATGGTAGAATGGAGATAAACATATTGTGTTGGATAGTCAGAGGTATATAACGAAATTATAATAGTTCTAAATTTGATTTAAAAGCGAACGTGAATAAATCAATAAATGAATAAATTTAGATACAGAAATTAACGAATTCCATGAGTTGGTCGAAGACAGAAAGTCAGAAAATAATTATAAACTTAAATAGATTATTGGTGAAAACAAGTTCAGTCTTTCCATAAACGTGCCTTGGTTGTTTAGAAGTATTTTTTACATTTCAATGAAACATTCTTTATGAAAAGGCTTTATTTCTTTGTAAATTCGAAACAGTCACTAGACTGTGGTTCTGATTAGCCTGGGTCTCGGTAGCACCAGGACTTCAGTAAAATACTGGATAGTGATTGGTTAAGTCATTCAGCGGTATATAATAACGCTATATACCTCTGATTTTCCAACACAGCATGATTTAAAAAAAAATCTTAATAACGCGGTTATGGTAGAATGGAGATAAACATACTGTGTTGGACAACAGAGATATATAACGAAATTATAATAGTTCTAAATTTGAATTAATACCGAACGCGAAACGTAAGGTTTTAAATAAAAGAAATTAAAGCTATTATAATGTAAGAGCTATTATAATTTCTCCGACACAGTATGTTTATCTCCTAATCAAAAGTGTGTGTAGAAGAGAATACTTTCGTAAAGTACTTTCTCAATATAAAGCATTGGCTATGTTCGTACCTACCGGGTAACTGTTTCTCTGTCAAGCAAGTTACGATGTATTCCGTTCTTCAAAGGTAATCACACCTCCACGTTCACCGCACGTGTATGCTTCGTTTAAGACATGTGTACTATATACATAGTACGAATAAAAAAGCACCTAATATAAATATAGGGGTGCGTTTAACCAAAACGAAGATTACACCGGTTGCCCTTTGTCGTCCATATAAGGACATGCTAATAACCACTTTCACGGATCTGGAATGCTGAAGCACGTAATACCCGGATACGTACAGCGTTACACCCGTTACGGTTCAACACTGAATAATTTCCACTCCTAAACATTTTCTAGTATGGCCAGGTAGTAGACATTAGTCATGGGCGGGTGATGGCGCGTTGTCATGGAGACACGAGAGGTAAATGTGACGGAACAATGACACAGGTGTCGCAATGCATATTTGGGCGTTTACGTGTGTATGCGCACTTGATGAGATTTTGCGCACTTTATGGCATTCACGATTGACATCGATCCCTTATAAATTCATGTAATTAAAATATTTTAGCAAGCTCGACAATCGCACATGAAGGGAGGAGTTTTGATTGAAGCCAATCCTCGGTGATAAGTAGAGTCTCATTTGTCCGGACCCGGGAACACGCCTTCCGTGGGGGTTATTGAGGTTAGGGACAAATGTGGAGTCCCCATGGGTACATGTGAACAGACAGATACACAACTTCACATACACGAATCGTGAATCAGTGGTGATGGTTTCACTGTGGTGGTGAATACAAACCCTACTCTCGTCACAGTTTGAGTACTTTTTGATTGTTTGAAATCTGTTTGTGTGGTGTGTGTTTTAAGTTTTGCTGTTATATTGTGGGTTTAAGTAGCGTTTGGGATTTCAGTGGAGCCATGGTGTCCGGATGACGGGGGTCACCCTGAAGATAGCCTTCATTCGTCACAGTTTTAGTATTTGTTGGTTGTTCGAAATCTGTTTGTGTTTTGAAGTGTTATTGTTATGTTGTTGGTTTAAACAGTGTAGGGTACTTCAGTGGAGCCATGGTGTCCGGATGACGGGGGTCACCCTGAAGATAGCCTTCATTCGTCACAGTTTTAGTACTTGTTGGTTGTTCGAAATCTGTTTGTGTTTTGAAGTGTTATTGTTATGTTGTTGGTTTAAACAGTGTAGGGTACTTCAGTGGAGCCATGGTGTCCGGATGACGGGGGTCACCCTGAAGATAGCCTTCATTCGTCACAGTTTTAGTACTTGTTGGTTGTTCGAAATCTGTTTGTGTTTTTTAGTGTTATTGTTATGTTGTTGGTTTAAACAGCTCAGGGTATTTCAACGGAGCCATGGTGTCCGGATGATCGTGATTTCACTCTATAGATAGTCTACATTCCTCACACCTTTGTGACATCGCCACCAATCCTACGCCCAACCTTACAATTATTTCCCGCATATCTGAGTACTTTTAGTAATATTTATTGTCATGACAATCAGAATATCAATATCAACTCTCAGCTTATCAAGAGTGGATAACAAAAACACTTCAACTATAAAGGGATGAGGCAGTCAGACACGCTAGCTCGGTTGATATGATAATTATTGTATCCAAGTTGCGAATATGGACGCTCGTAATGTCAATCACTGTACTGAACAGATACATGTGTGGGGAAACAATTGGATTCGTAATTACCATTGTACTGTACAAAGACTTCCCCACACTTGTATATATATCAACAAAGAAAATTAAGGACAACCCCAATTTTCCATTTTAAAATATTTAAGAGTTCATATTATGATCCATATCACACTTGATATATTGGATATTGGGGTGGTCCATAACTGTTTTCGTTGAGTATATATTATTAGTAGTATAGGATATTTATATAGCCCACATATCCATACAATTAGTGCATGCTCAAGGTGCTGGTATTTTTCCCTCGATCTTTGGATGTCAATCTCAACGGCACATCATGTTATCAATCTCAACTCCCTGGGGAGTATACAACTCTTGCAGCCATTAGGCGCACCGAGTTATTGTGGCTTTCTCATCCTAACGATGTACCCATTCACAGCTGGGTGGACTGGGACACATAGTCTCAGTACTTTGTCCAAGTTCACTGCACGTTGCTGTACCCACAACTAAGTGTTTGCACGTATTCATGTGGCCACCATCTGGTCATATACCAACGGATTCGTGGGTTCTTTTAAGTGCACAGGGTTGTGTACTGTACACTAGGGGTTGTGACAACACTGAAAGAGTCTGTACACAAAGTTGACTCCAAGGTATTTACACCCGGTCACAGGTAGGCTCGATCCCGACACCTCAACCTCGCTGGATGCTAGCCTGGCGCCTTGGCCAGCTCGCACACAGTCTCTAAATCTCCATGTCTCTAAATCCTTATTCAATTCATCACTTACTTGATAACCGTGTTAATGTAACTCTAATAAAGAAGTTGTTCATCCATATATTGCTATAGCCCTTTCGGAAATATAGTACTCAACACTACACCACGAAATTACCATCAGTTACGTAAATGTTGAGCGAGCTGCAGCAAAAAAGGCGCACCCTGGCTAAATTTGTCTCCGACCCGTTACACACGAGAGAAAGATAATTTCAATTCAAGTTATCTGAGATCAGATATAACACTATATGGTACAAGATGATTCACTGGATATCCTATGAACCAAGCCTCACCGTCATTTAGCCTTCGGCAAACACTGGTCCTACGCGTCACGACACAGGTGCATTATCACGTACACAGGATGTAGCATTAAAATACATTAGGCTCATGAGTAGGTTAAGTTATATTTGACGTTTAGGACGAGATCTCAAGACAAACGCATAACGTATGATATTCATGACGTTCAGAACTCCGAACATAAGATATATGGTGTATCTCCATTACTATCCAGGGCTTATCTGTCATCGTGTCGCTGCGTAAGAGGTGGTCAGACTCGCTGACTTGGTTGACACATGTCATCGTATTACCTGCGTGGATGCTCATGCTGTTGATCACTGGTTTGTCTGGTCAAGACTCGAATATTTACAGACCGCCGTCATACAGCTGGAATGTTGCTGAGTGTTAAACAACAAACGCAGACAAATATAGTGTCGCAGGAAGACTATCTTATAGTCATCCATAGAGTTTGACACTTTGGTAGGTTTACCAGTAACGACTAGTCAGTGATTGAGTTGTATTTAACGCCTCTTTTAACAGTATTCCAGTTACATCACGATATGGCAGCTCATAAATAGACTTCTTTCCCAGTTTTCCCAATATCTCGATTCCATATCAATAATGAGGAAAAAGCAGGAAGTGACGTCAATATTTACAGCTAAGTTCCAATTCTGATATCAGAAGCTCCCCAAAAGAGTGTTATGCATGGCACTATTGGACTTAAACACTTTAGTATTGTGACATTGGAAACGGACTGAAATCGAATCTATAGGTCGAGGGTAATGGTTATACGACGACGACGACGACGACGACGACGACGATGATTATGGTAATGGTGATGGTGATGGTAATAATGATAAATATAGAATACGGTTGCAGCATAGCACTGGCCGCAGATATGGGTTTCTGTATGTTGTTTCTCTATTCGTTTTGACACCGCCTTGCTTGCCTTTCAATCTCGTGAGTATGAAACGGTTAATGTAATTAACATTGATTTCTCCACAATAGATCAATTTCTTGATGAATGGATTACTGGAAGTTGGTGAAGGTCGATAACTTGAAATCCGTCCAACAACTTAAACTGCTATGAATATTAACGGCGTCTCAATGTGAAAGTTGGATGGTTACAAGTCAAACTGTGTACGTAACACTATGTCGCCGAGTGTGAATTATACGATGATGACCGCATGTTACAGAATGTACGTCACACGGTAATCCTGCATGTTACAGAATGTACGTTAAACGGTGACACCCTACTCCCAACCCACATGCCACAGAATGTCCGTTAAACGGGCACAGCCTATCCCCAACCCGAATGTCACAGAACGTACGCGTTATATGGGGACAACGTATCCCCAACCCGCATGTCACACAATGTACGTTAAACGGGCACAGCCTATCCCCAACCCGAATGTCACAGTATGTACGTTATACGGTGACGCCCTACTCCCAACCCGCATGTCACACAATGTACGTTATACGGTGACGCCCTACTACCACCCCGCATGTCACAGAATGTACGTTATACGGTGACGCCCTACTACCACCCGCATTTCACAGAATGTACGTTATACGGGGACACCCTAACCCCAACCCGCATGTTACAGAATGTACGTTATACGGTGACGCCCTACTACCACCCCATGTGTCACAATGTACGATAAACGTTGACCCCTACTCCCACCCCGCATGCCACAGAATGTACGTTATACGGGGACGGCCTACTCCCACCCCGCATGTCACAGAATGTACGTTATATGGGGACACCTTATCTCATACCCGCATGTCACAGAATGTACGTTAAACGGTGACCCACTACTCCCACCCCATGTTACAGAATGTACGTTAAACGGCGACCCACCACCCCTACCCCGCCATGTTACAGCATGTATATTGTACGGTGTCAACTCGGGCTGTTTTGTCCTGTGATGATTACACCAGATAGGCAATCTGGCTCTATAACCTTCCGACTTTAGGTGATTTGGACGATGTGAAAGTACCCCTGTGCTTAACACGAGACTTGACATGAACTGAAGAATTCCTGTGATCCTGAAAAGTATTGTATGCTGCCTTGGAGTTTTCAGTCGTGATCGACCTGAACGCTGACGTCCTCCACGTCATTCGTTTGCTGATGTATTCTGGCCAGTCAGCTGTCAGTCAATGGGTGACAACTAACATCTCTTGCAATAGCTCCCAATGACATGCGAGCATTCTGCATTTTAATAATTTGACAACGTTGGGCCTTTGTCCGCTGAGGAGGGGCCATCATTTTTTTATCAACTGCGAAATCAATTGATTTATCAAGAACAGTTCGATATTTGCTAATTGACGTGTACACATGTTGCACGTGATGCTCATCTTTGATCGTTGCACGTGCATACCTAAAATTAATGCATAGGTCAAAGGTAATAACAATCCTACGGTAATAATTATGATATGAATATTAATGGCTATATGTGGTTTACAAATCATAGATTTTTACAGATAAAAAATGTTTGTGTTACTGACGGTGTAGGATAGTTTCTACAATAGAAGCGACCAAACCCTTTCCACATCAATAAGAAGTCTCTGCTGAAAGCGGATGGTACAACTGTGACTTCATCATGAGTCTATATTTGTTTCAGCAGTATTACAGCTGTACGATGGTGTTTGTAAACAAATAAAGTCTATATCAGACAATCCAGTAATCGTCACCATGCGACACGATGACAGAGCATGTGTTTATGAATCACTCCAAAATAGTGATGACACCAGGTGTTCGCGAAAAGGTGAGCGTATCCTGCCCCACAGGTAGCATCAGTCATAAACACATGCTAAGTCCAGTCATATGTTCAACTGAAATAATTCGGGAACGTATGGTTTAAGTCAAAATAGGGAATTGTCCTCTTAATATCTGCCATAAAACTGTTTGAAATCTTTCCTGAGGCCTTGAATGTCGTAACCTTGATCGAACAATTTCTGAGGAAGAGTTATATGACGCTCTTTGAAATCTTGGTAAAAAGAGCACGCTCAGCTGTACCTCAAAAGTTGTGAAATGTAAACCCCAAAGCCTGGAGCTGTAGGAATACTGCTCGACTGGAAAGTGGACTATTGGGAAGTTGAAATCATCCCTTTTGTCATACAACCTTGTGTAGAGTTTTTGTCACTCTGAATTTGTGTGCATAGCTCCAAATATGAAACAGTTGAGGCGGCCTCACGTGTCTCCTTAATTTCAAGTTCTGGTGGATAAATCAGTGGAAGGCAATTGACTTTCTCATGCTTATTGAACGATATCAAATCATCGATATACCCGAAGCTTAAATTAAACTTCTTGGCCAAATAACCTTGTTTTCATTTTGCCAACCAAAGAACAAATTCCGATTCATATGCATAAATAAACGTCAGCACGGAGGGGGAGCTCAGTTGGTGCCCATGGGAATGCCTACTTCTTGTTGAAATGTTTTACCCCCCAAGTTTTACAAAAGCGTTGTCAAGGAGAGAGTCCAGCATTTCACATATTGTATTTTAGTTAAACTTCTAATGACGTTTGCTTTCGTTTCTGACAAATTGTCGTGAATCTCTGAAGATAGATATGTAGGCATATCTGACCGTCCAAATACGTGAGTGAGTGAGTTTAGTTTTACGCCGCACTCAGCAATATTCCAGCTATATGGCGGCGGTCTGTAAATAATCGAGTCTGAACCAGACAATCCAGTGATCAACAGCATGAGCATCGATCTTTGCAATTGGGAACCGATGACATGTGTCAACCAAGCCAGCGAGCCTGACCACCCGATCCCGTTAGTCGCCTCTTACGACAAACATGGGTTGCTGAAGATTCATTCTAACCCGGATCTTCATGGGTCAGTCCAAATACGGACTGGAGGGCATACATATTTCATACGCCAGAAAGTTCCCACGTATGATATATTTTGGGACAAACTGTTAATATATATGACTTCTTATGTCTTATTGCGTCATATACAGCTCATGGATGGGTAGATATTCATGCCTTCATAAATACATATAGGTGGAGATAACAGTTACAGATTCCTTTCTTCTCTAGTCTTGGTGAGTTGCATGGAATGTGATTACGTATATTGATCCCAGCTTCAGAATGTATTCTTCCAAATGTGGACGATAATTGAAAATAACACACGAGTACATAAAAACAGAGGTATCGCGTTATCGCGTCTGTGAGAAAATGAATAACTACATGTACCATGAACATTACCAAGACTTGTTGGTATTGGCGAGTTTGGGTGTTGTTTCTCATTCCGTTCCAGCTCTGCTTTTCAAAGGTGTTCATTCATAAAACAACCGACCATAACGTTTATGCTTCATGGTCCGTAACAAGTTTGGAGAAGATATTTTGCTTGTAATTGTGTTTTCCTGGAGTGAATCTCCATTACACTGAATAAACCCTTTCTTACCCTTAAATGTGTTTGGAACGATAAACGCTACAACAGTCAATCAATATTCAACGCCAATCATGGAACAAATCCTTATTGAAATGGGGGATGTTGTTTGTTCCTTGATCCAGGGGAGCGTCTTTGTAAATTTAAAAAATCAATCCATTTGTGTGATTGAGGTTTTGTCCCGGACCAGCCGATGAGCGCTCTGGTTCCAGTGCAAGGAAGACTGTCATGCAAGCTCGACAGGATGGCAGCAATTGATGATTGATTCTACTGTTCGTCAAACACTGCAGTTATACGGAGACTAACATTAGTAGTGAGAAGTTCATTGTTTCATGTCTTCATATTACGCTATCGTCAACACAATTTACCTGGATCATAACTGAGCAACTGAGGGTTGTACACAGAATATGGTCTGCTGCTTCATTGATACACTTTGCAGTTATCTTCTATTAACGGCTTCTCTATGGTAAGTACGTTGTTGTTTTTAACTTGATGGAGAGTTTAAAGTTTCGTTACCGACATGCAGCTATTTTCTATCGAACTTGAAATACAAATAATCAAATTTGCCCATTTGTTTTCATATTAGCAGAGAGTGATCGAGTGAGTGAGTGAGCACTATTTCAGATTTACCACGGCATGTCAACTTGGTGTTGGTAGAAAGCCCGACTTGGTGAACTCGTGAAGAACTGCTTTTCAGCGACCCATCCCTGACTAACGGAAAAAGGGTGGTCAGGCTTTGTTCATGCATATCATCGTATCCCATTTGAGCAGATTGATGCCCCTGGATTTTCAGGTCCAGTCTAGATTATTTTCATACCACACCCAATTAGCATAAACATTGCTGTGGGAGGCGTTGAACAACAACAAACTGTATGGATGCAGGCAGGTTTTAGACTTTTGGTACACTACACTCCAGTGTGCGAAATAGTTTCCAAATGTTGCTACCTAGTCGGGCTAGCTATGCCTGAAAATTGCTAGCCCACAAAATAATCCACTAGCCCGAAATTTGAATGTAGAAACTAATCTAGAAACGCTGCTAATGCGATGAACATTTTTATTAGGACATAATCTTTCATCAATACTATGAACACAAGCAGCACAAAATTGTGGACGCCAGGAAGGACCCTAACATGGTTTGGCACTTACTAAAGTGTACTAGGAAAACATTTGTTATAAATGTTAATATTGACCCACGTGACTGGGTCAAACATTTTTCCTCTCTGTTGACTTGTGATCAAGACTTCATGTTATCTTCATGTGACACTCCAGGTGCAGTGTGTCAGTGACATCATTACAGAACAGGAGGTGAACTGTAACATTGACAAGCTGAAAAACAATAAATCTCCCGGGCCTAATGGCATAGCAGCTGAGTTTATTAAATCATCAAAACCATATTCTGTTCAGCATCTAACATTACTTTTTAACCAAATATTTAATACAGGTAACTTCCCAGCTGTAAGGGGTACAAGTATTATATGCCCTCTGTTCAAGTCAGGACAAAGCAAGACCCGAGTAATTATAGGGGTATTCCTTTAATAGATTCACTTGGTAAAGTGTTTACTTGCATTCTAACATCTAGGGCTGCAGAAGTGGTGTGAGAGTAATAATACAATTTGTGAGTGTCAGGCTGGATTTAGAGCTAATTATAGAACTGTTGACCATAGTTTTTCATTGAATGCTGTTGCACAAAAGTATGCTCATAAGAAAAGGGGAAGATTTTATTTTGTTTTTATAGATTTTGCAAAAGCATTTGATACAATTAATCATAAAGTTTTATTTGACTGTCTAAAGGATGTTGGAATAACTGGTAAATTGATAATATCTTAGTGTCTATGTATTCAATATTGGTAGCCTGTGTTAGGACTTCAAACGGCCTCACTGATACTTTCAGGTGTAATCATGGCACCCCTCAAGGCTGTATTTTGAGTCCCCAATTATTCATTATCTTTATCAACAAGCTTTTTCATGTTCTAGAAAGTTTTGGAGGAAAAGGTGTTAATATCAATGTTAATGTTGATCATCTCTATGCATTAATGTTTGCTGATGATGTGTCAGGAGTTGCAGATACTGCACTTCAGTTGCAGAAGAGGCTAAGTGCACTAGAGTTATTTTGCAGGCATACTGGTGTGAAGATTAATTTAGACAACACAAAGATTATTGTGTTTCGAAACTCAGGATATTTAACGCATTATGAAAATTGGTTCTTCGAAGGTAAAAAGATTGAGGTTGTGTCATTTTATAGGTATCTTGGCATAGTGTTTACTCCTAGGCTATCATGGACTAAGGCTCACCATTGTCTGCTCTCTCAGGGTAATAAAGCACTTGTATCTATCTATTTCTTTCAAAGACATTTGGGTAATCTGTCAACTCAGGATCTCTTTAAGTCGTTTGATTCTGTCATTCTGCCTATTCTGTGTTATGGATCTAAGGTTTGGGGAACATCATATTGTAAAATTATTGAAGGTCTTCAGATTAAGATTTGCAGACAATATCTTAGAGTTGGCAAGAATGTAAGTAGTAGTATGGTTCTAGGGAATGTGGCAGGCTTCCATTACAATTTAATTATATGTCTAGAGCGGTTAAATACTGGTGTAGGTTAATTCAGTTAGAATCACATCGACTCCCATTTCAGGGTTATAATATGTTGAAATCTCTTGATGATTCGGGTAGGGACTACATGGGCTAAAAACATAAAAATATCTTATTTACATTCGGTTTTGGGTTTATATGGCTCTCTCACAGGATGTCGGTGATAGTAAGGCATTTATGCAGCAGTTTAAACTTCGGCTTTCGGATGATCTCAAACAATCATGGTCTGCCACTGTTCATAACCTTTCAGATTCATTTGCCTACAAACACTTTAAATCATTATTGCATGTAGAAAGCTGCTTATCATTATCTATCTCTCCCTACCTAAAATCTCTTCTAGCAGAGTTCAGGTATAGCAATTTTGGGTTAGGTATAGAAGTAGGAAGATATAATGACATACCAATGGCTGACAGAGTCTGTTTTTACTGTAAATTAAATAATATGAACTGTATTGAAAATGAAACACATGTCCTTTTTGATTGTAAATTGATGCTAGAAACAGGTTTATTACTCCATTTTTGCATGATAATGTCAGCAAACATAACTTAATACACTTACTTTACAGTACAGATAAAAATGTTATCATAAATGTTTGTAAATTTTTGAAATGTATACATAAAACTAGAGCTGCAACTGTAAAAATATAAACCTGTCAGTTTTATGTACGCTTATTTCAACTAATTTATTTTGTATTGTGGGCCTTTGGCCTTTATACTGAATAAAATATCTGTCTGTCTGTCTAATCTTGCATCAGGTAAAAGAGTTTTATAACTTAACAAGTCGGAGAGAATGATATATTTACAAAATGACCAAATGAAAATTCACTAGCCAGTCGGTCACTGGGACTGTGGAGATTTACTGGCCCGACTGGATTTTGACTAGCCACGGGCTAGCGGGCCAGTTGCTATTTCGCACACTGCTACACTCCCGAAAGCGGACATTGTGCTGACAAACCAAGAAACATAATCAGCCACATAGGGATTCAAACTGACGATTGAACTTCACAGGGACAACTATCTTTAGAAACAGTGACTTACGGTGACTTGGATGATTGAGCAACCCGTGTCCCCATCATATCAAACTTTAATGACGATGAAGGTTATGGTTAACACTTTGCCCACACAAAATGTTCAATATTATTAAATATATTATAATATAATGTCAAACAGGTTGAAGAGGTTGACAAAATATTTTTATTTCTTCAAGATACATTTATGAGTGTGCAAATCTTCTTGTGACCTCTCCCAGGCTTTGACGTTATATATTTTCAAGTTTTGAATTTGTGGCGAAAGCATTATGTGTAATGTGTAGATCTTTACCGTTTATCTTACTTTGACCAAATTCGTGGACCCAAAGATGTTTTTTACCAAATGCATGATATGTCCTGGGTCAATATTGCTCATGTTTACAAATTGAGGAAAACACCTCTTGAAAACTGTAAATGAGCCTTTTTCTAACCACGTTGCGCTTACTTTACGAGTAACCAATATAATCCCTAATCGTATAAGAGCTGTAGGAGGAAAATCAAGTTCTCATACCGAGGTATCAGGTATAATTTCCCAACAATTTGCATTTTTCTGTTTCTCAGACTCTCTTCCACGATGTCATACATTTTCCTTATTTGGAAACAAAGTGAACACACATACATCTTACATTCCTTTGTCATGGGAGAAAAGAGTTTCTTACTATATTTCGATAAATTGCTGATTCAGCGTTTTCTGTTCACCCACCCACTCATTCGTCCACTCACTTACTAAGTGTCTTGCAGGATCAGCGTTGTTTCCATTGAAGAATTTGAATGGAAGCGCGATTACGAGATTAGATGACCGCACCGTGACGTCACACATGATATCATGCCATGACGTCATCACCGTCACGGAGTGCCTAAAGGACTGCTCGAGCCTCAAGCTATGTCACAGCGTGTTCGTGTACAAGCCCAGCATGTCCTGCTGTCTGAATAAGATGCCCGTGTACACGGCGTCCACCTCCCAGGCCGCACCGGGACACGTGCATTACGTGTCTTCATATGAAGCCGAGAAGAAGGCCACGATGTCATCCACGACAGCAACATCTGAAACTACGACAGAAGATATTACGAATCCAACGGCAGCACCTATCAGTTCAACGGACGACGATGAGGCTACAACAGCAACTACTACAACACCTCCGGAAACGACAGCATTGGTCACAACAGCATCAACTACAACAGCGGAGGCAACGGCCAATGGTGATATGTTAATCATGTTGTCATACAAACGTCTTATCCATACGATCAACTTGGTAAATAAATGAAATCACAATAATGAACTGTTTTTAAGCTCGATAGACTGATCTGCTTGTTGAACAAAAAAGCAGCTAGTAAATAACTTTCCCAGGGGAATTGCCCGACATGAACACGATTCTGTGTACAGACATGGTAGCAAAATATCATTTGAACGCATGTCTATCCGCGGTTCACTGACCCAGCATACCTTTTAACATTGATTAGACATACTATTAACTGGTAAAGAGATTGTGACCATTTCATAGATAAAAGCGTCATATATCATATAATACCATATGACCGCCACCATTTAGCTGAAGTATTGCTGAGTGCGGCGTAAAACTATACTCACTCACTATAATACCATATATCGCGAATATACAGTGTAACGTATTTCGGATTACACTTTCTTAGTAAAGTACAGATTCTAGTACTTTTGTTGAGTTTTGTCCCATCCGGGATTCGAAAGTACAATGGCTCCCATAATATAGTTTGTATCAGTAATATATATGATATGCAAGATATCCAAACCCACTCAGCTAATTATATCTGCATAGACTTTTGTCGAACGTTGGACCAGCGTTGATTTAACGTTGACAAGCCGTTGGGCCAACTGCATTCAACCAACGTTATCAAAACGTTACTCTGCTGGCGTTAACGTTGAACCGACGTTGATTTAACATTGGGTCAACTGCATTCAACAACTTTGACCCAACACTGTCCAAACATTGGCTCCTGAGGCCTTTTTTGTTCTATGCCAACTCAAACCGCGCTTTCAATCTGCATGATGTTTAAGGCGACATAAACATTTGTGTTTCAATATCAATGTGTACTGTTTCTTTGTGTCTTGCAGGGTTAAGCGATGGATTTATCAACGTCCCAAGCATTAATTTGACCTTCCAAGCTATCAGTTCTGGGTTGCATTATAAGGCGGCTCAAACAGTTTGTGTGGAAGGTAGTGGTCATCTGATTTACCTGAACACTGCGGCCAAACAGAGCTACATCACTGACCACCTGAGTAATGCAGGTAAATACAGGTGATCGATACCCACTTACAGTCCTGCACTAACGAAAACCAGGAAAATGAGTCTTGCTTGTCTTGAAGTAGACCAGTAATATATGCAGTAACATACAGTTATCACGATCTCAAAAGGACCAGTAATTTTAGTTAGGAATAACCCAGCTTCGTTACACTACTCGCTTCTAAAATATACAAGTGGTCTTGGGGAAAACAGTTCCTTATGTCCGTCAGTTCGTTTTAAGCATGTTCCTTACAGACGTAGTTTAAGGGATCTTGTAATTGCTTGAGTTGCGCCAGTGGACCAGTAGCATGGCTTGATTGTCTTGAAGTGGACCAATAATGTGTCACATCCGTGTCTTTAAGACATAAGGGCCTAGATTTTCGAAGCTCTCTTAGCGCTAAGATAATCGTAAGTGCCATACATTAACATTAACTTACGACTATCTTAGCGCTAAGAGAGCTTCGAAAATCTAGGCCCAGGACAATAATGTTTCTTATGAATTAGTTGCAGGTTTGTGTATCATGTCTCACTGGCAGCAAATAGAAACGTTATGACACAGGTTAAAATCCACGATCATATTATACAGTACTGTATGATAATGAATTGGAAATACTCTGTAGTTCGAAATGACACGCAATGGCTTGCGTACGACTACAATATGTTTCTTTCTCTACGGTGAAAAGAGACCGTGCCAGTCCACCAAAATTAATATCGTTCGTAAGCTGTTCTCCTGTTGCATGCAGACCAACCTGCCACTTGTTGCTTAATCAGCAAAATATCGGCCTGGATCCACCAAATCAAATTTCCAGTATCCATTGCCAACAATGGTCACCGGAAGTTTCGAGGCTCTCAAAACACCCTTGAACTTGGGGTCAAATAATGGGAGGCTGGAATCAATATCATGTTACCTTTGTGGATACAAATTGTAAAATAGCACAATATCTGATCTTACATTTAAGCTATCACAAGTCACACTGAACAGCCCATTTAAACTGGAGGCTATAGTCTTCTATTTTTCTCCCGGGTCAAGATACAATTTAAAGCAGGGAACTGTGGTCTGAAGATGGCTGGTGGACTCGCAATGTTCGTTCTCCCAGCTCATCACTCCATCATGAGATGTGCATACCCAGCAGGCACATCAACGTTGTTTCAACGTTGAGAATAGGTTGATCCTCAACGTTGAAAATAGATTGAAAATAGGTTGTATATGAAAGTTTTTTTGACGTAGATATCCGACGTGGAATCAACGTTGAAGTTTGACCGATTATCAACGTTGAAAAAAGGTTGATCCTCAACGTTGAAAATAGATTGAAAATAGGTTGTATATGAAAGTTTTTTTGACGTTGATATCCGACGTGGAATCAACGTTGAAGTCTGACATATTATTAACGTTGAAAAAAGGTTGATCCTCAACGTTGAAAATAGATTGAAAATAGGTTGTATATGAAAGTTTTTTTGACGTAGATATCCGACGTGGAATCAATGTTGAAGTCTGACATATTATTAACGTTGAAAATGGGTTGTTCCGTGGTTGTGTCTGGGAGGTATTACGCTTTCCTGTAAATAGACTCGCATTTCATCTTTAAACTACAATATAAAAGTACCACCAAACTCCTGCATCCAGCTAAAATACCCAAAAGCTACCTGCAATAAACAGTGTTCAAACAGAAAATTGCAGTAAAATATTTACCTGATAAAATACTTGGTTAAAATTCCACATTCAATATAATGTTCATTTAAGTTTTATGTCAGTAAGACGTAGAAATCAGTAAGAAGAAAGAGTATTCCAAATTAAGAAAAACTATTTACTGTTGTATTGTTACCTTGAAAAGGTGAAAATTGTCGAGAAGACATTTTGTCTGAATTTCAGCTCTTAGACAGACCCCTGAATAAACACAATGCAATTACTTTCACCATGAAAGGGATCCAAGATGACCAGGAACTATACCTGAAGACAGCACATAAAACAAGTCACTTTTCATGAAATCTTTATGAACACACACGCACACAGAAAACGTGGTTTAATGCATAATGTAAAACATCACACATGACATAGTCTGTAGGTGATCTCTGTTGTGCTAATAACACAATATCATCTGCATATAGCATCAAAGTGACATTTACGCCACCAATTTCAATACCACAGTTCAGATTTTTTCAACACAATTACAACTCCAAAAGCACAATTATCGTCTCCTCTTCTCTCTGCCACTCCCTGCCTGGCGGTCAGGTGGATACTTCAGAAACGTTCCTAACTCTTTCTTGAAATTTGCTTCGGATGCATTCCCATCTCATTCCCTTGAGATAGGACACATTCTGAAATTTTATATTTAAATACATGAATAAGTTATATGGAAGATATATTGTCTTAAATGATTCAAGTTTTTGTTTAATCAATCACTTGAAAGGTTCATTTCACTGCTGTAACTTGGCATGTGAGCATATGAACAGCATCAATACAAAATATGACGAAAAGTGTAAACAATTTATATTTTCAACCGAAGGAATGGAAGTTTTCTTAAACATTTTCAAAGAAAATCCTCAATTGCAAGTTGATTATTTAATTAGACTATGAATTGCCGGTAGGATGAATTAGACGATGCTTTACTGTCATATATTATTTGCTATGGTCATGATGAAAATGCTGCACTTGGTAATTAACTTACCAGAGATGATTGAATACAACCTTGTAGTCTTAAAAGAAAACTTGCCGTTTTGCCCATCAACATTCATTCTTGACATCAAATTGTTTGACATTGTCCTGCAAAACAATGGAAGATTGTTGTTATTCTGTCAGATTTAGTTTTTCTTTAGAGATTCTCGGAAATGATTATTTCAAATTAATAGGAGTTGAACTGATGTAGCAATTTTGCTACCAGGAGTCATAAATTGTAACAAAAGCCATTTTACATTAAATGATAAGAAAACAAAATGGGTGGTGGTTCACAGGTCAAAGAACAGGTCTATTGTAGGAGGTCTCCCAACACCATTTGTTCCCAAACACAAGGAAGTATGGATCATGGAGTTCTGAAAACAATAATGAGCTCTCATAAGTATACAATATATTCTCTATTATCTACTCTCTCTCTCTCTCTCTTTGTCATTTGTACACTCATAAAACTCAGATAAATAACTTTTTTATAATTCATAAATGTTAACACGTAATCTCTTATAGGAACGCTTAGAAAATCTCTCATGTAATGAATTATGTGTGCGTATTATCTGCGACGCCATAACTATGCTTCTCTGAATCATGAACAATAAAATAATGAGATTAAACTCTACATTGCCAGAAATAATCTATCATACCATGAATAATAAGACATTGAATAACATCTCTTACAACTCCCAATCTACACTCAAAAAGACTTAAATGTACTCGTAAATAAACATCGCTGGCTAACGCAAATTCTTGTAAACAGTGCATCTCTGACTCTCAATTCAATTCCAAGAAATGGAAGTCCTACTCTATTTGACCAAAGGGGTGACAGGTGGCCAAAACATATTGAAATGTAGGTCATACACTGAAAATAACTCTGATTTAAAACACTACAAATATACACCTTCTCTCTAATATACTCGATAGATGATCTTAACAAGGGAACATGTACATAAAATGCTGATATCTAACCACACCTGTACTTTAAATAATGGACTCTTCCAAATCTCAGTATGTTTCACTGCACACATATTAGATTGCAAATAATGAAAAACCTACCCTTTGACAATAATAAAAAACATCATATTCAAATTCTACAGCTGACCAAATACCTGAAGAGTGTGTTTCCCAGCAATAAACATCTCTATATATCTATAAATGTATGACTTCTGTCCTCTCGCGTGCTATCTTGCATCCAGCTGTTTACGGCGAAAAACAATATGGCGCCAAGCAAGGGAGTGCTCATTAAACTAAACATCTCCGGGAGAAATCCTTGTCAATTTTTTTCTCTTAAATGATCAACCTTAATATATAAATGAAAATAAAGACCAACTATTATCACCAAAAAAGACCAAACATTATCACAAATATTCAAAACAGGTGGTAATGAAAGAGCATTATCATCTTTCTCTTAAACTTTGTGGTGGATATACTGGAAACATGTGAAATGTTAAAAACGTGTTACCTTAGCCTTGCTCCTTTTATGTGATCCACAAAATTGCTGCCACCCAGTCATCGAAGATGAGATTTCTGCAAATTCCATTAAAATAATCTTATTTCATAATTAAATGTTCCTTACATTAAAATTACTTCTTTTGTATGTAAGATTTTAACCTTTAAGAGACATGAATTATCATATCCCTTCCAAACAAGTGTAAGAATGAAAGTCTGTGGGTGCAGTTTTGTTAATTGTCCCATCAAAGAATCATTAGTGAAGTTACACTTTTTGTAAATAAATAAAAGTTCAAATAAATTATATACAATTTAATCCTTAACAAAGACTTTCACAAGACATTTTAAAGTGAAAATTTTCGTTGCATTTCCTTACGCCATTCTCCACCACCCCTTCCCCCCCAATAATATACATATGTTGATAGGGTTCAGGGCGTGCTCAATGCATCATTTACTGATAGATCTATTCAAACGAACAAATGTTCATAATAATGGGATGCAATATAAAATGTTGATTTATCCTATCCGATTTTGTATAGCTGCCCTTAGGGACCGTTCATAATGTATGGCTTTGGGGTGATGTTGATTTTTATGTACAATGTGAATTACACCCCACCCCACCCCCTAAAAGTGTATGAGTATGTACAGAATAAGAGACGGCCCACCCTGCATGTCATGTACATTATATATGACGCCCTCGCCCCTTCCCATAATTTCTAAACATAGTGCGTGTGTACAAAAATGCTGACCCTTTAGCTCCCTGAACAAAATGGGTGACACCCACCCCACCCCACCCACCCTCCAACCCTTACAATCAACACCCCCACCCGCAGCCATATATTTAATTATGAACGGTTCCTTATATTGATGTACTTCATTGATTATTTGAAAATGTATATTTGCAAAATTCAAATCAGGTGATGGGTACGAAAGGAAATCTTATTCGATTATATAATAAAATGCCAAATATATGCATGTAAATATATTGAAAAATAACAAAACAAAATTTTGAGAAACATGTACTGTGACATACCGGTAACCTTGTGAGATAAAACATGAGCCCTAATTCGGAGTTTCTTGCTGCTGCTAGATTTAAACGGCATTCCTACGTTTTCATTATACATGAAGGACATACTTACCACATAAACACCAGCATGCCGTGAAGATGGTGAAAATAGAACGACATTGCCTTGAACTTCGCCAAAGTGAACTGACAACGATCAGCTGCCTTTGCGCGCGCGATAATTGTGCGCATGTCGGATATGGCCAAACGAGGCGATCGAAAGGTCAACATCTGGCTTGTGTTTGAAAGCAAATTGTCGGGAATTATACAATTTTCACAGTTTTGTGGGAAAATATCAAATGTAATGCAATTTGGATAACTGATGACTTTATACCTAAAACTGCGATTTACGTAATATTTCCGTCCGTTGATCGATGCACAATCAAATAATATATAAGATTATATCTGTCACTAGCTCGATCTTGATCTTTTATGAAAATAATGTTCCGAAATGATAGTTGCTAAGTTGGATACCTATTACCAATATGAATTATGTATCAAATTTGCCAAGGAAACAATTAGTTGACATTTTGTTGGTTCCTTACGTTGAAACAACGTTGACAACTAAACGAATCTCGACTAACTTTCTTTGGTCGCATGATAAACGTTGAATCAACGTTTATGAAAGGTTGATCAACCAAACAACCAAAATTCAACGTTGATTCAACGTTGATTCAACGTTGTGTGCCCGCTGGGTAGTGACTGTTGAATCACATCGTGTTTGATATCAGGTTCAGTGCTTATATTTATGATTAGACTTAGCTTTCAGATCCACCAACTGGTACTAGATCTCTTCATTTCTGTCTTCAGGTATTTCTGCTGAATTTCACATAGGGGGTCAAATGCTTAATGCCGTAACCCCAACATGGTTGGACGGAACTGCGATCGTGAACCCACCGTGGGCGCCTGGTGAACCTCACAACAACGCCAAGTGTATCTCGATGATCATCCCATCCGGCGAGTGGAAGGATGATGACTGTACTGCGGTCAAGCAATACATCTGCGAGAAATAGGTATGTAGATCCTGACGCTTTGCAGTGGACTGAAACTTGAAAACAAAAAATGTGGCAAGTGTGAGTCTTCATTCGAGAAATGCATGTGCTATGTACTACTTCAGAATAGAAAGCGATACCATGAAATATGCAAAAATATTATGGAATGCTTCGAATACAATGGAACACAACTGAATACCCAGGAATACAATGGAATAAACGGTCATACAATGCAATACACAGGATTACACAGAACTACAGAAGGAACAGGCAGGAATTTACAAGGATACTGTTGATTAGAGTTTCCAGCCTTTGTGTATTGCTCGATGACTGATTGTTTAATTATTACTGTGACTCTATGTACCCATCAACTGCTGGAGGATGACAGGATATACTGCCTGTTAGCTTATGCTATGTACACCCAATGAGGTGAAAATGAAAATCGAATGTTCACTCTTCAGCTGACCGGGGTAATAATATTAGCGCTTTGAGTCTTAAGCAATATGGGTGCACACATATTATTATTATTATTATTATTATTGTCAACGTATAACCAATTAATATCATGTCCCAATGCTTGTTTAGACGCTTGTTCTCAATTAAGAATGTTGTTAAGTTATCTGCCTAGGGCAAGCTTAAAGACTTCATGGAACAAGAAGTCGTGATCAATTTCTATTTCCATTGTTAAATGGTTTAACTCATAATCAGTTATGCATTCACGGTATATATGTAACAAGGCATCACCATGGAAACATGCAAGTAATGTGTGCGAAAAATTACATCATTAAGTGGAATGTGAACAATTGTCGAAATTAAGGCCAGAACAAATAAGCAGTTATAATTCTTCGAGGAAATCTGAGCATGCAATCTTTGGCTGAGAGGCACATTTTGTTTAACACATTGAATGTCAACCATTTTGAGATTTGTTTCAATAATATTTTCACATTGATTTGAAGGCCTACCAGCATTGTAGCCTTATGAATGTATATGGCTGATGGTCCAGTTTATAAACATCAGGCGAAGAATGTGGGAAGTAGGCTGATGTGTGACCGTGGTGGGGAAGATTGCAATAAAATCCAGGAGAGAGGTTGGGTGGTCCTGGCACAGTCACGCTGGTTATGCTCATCGTCAGCTCTAGGCCTGTCCCTTTTACACACAGCCCAGGCAGTGAATGGAACTTCTCTCGGGGAGAGCTGCTGAGTGGAACCCACCAAGAACTTTCTGGAGAATATGAATAACCCCCAACATTGGTACTCTCCTGGTACGTGCCAAGAGGTCATCATGAGTGTTGACACCCAGAGGATCATCCGATAAATAAATATTTGCAAAAGTACACAATAAAATTTATCTTGAAGAGCCTCTGCTGTAATCAAACCCAACCTCCCGAATAGACTGGAATATGCAAACGATTAAGATAGGGACGATGGTGGAGGGCTCTGTTATCAGACATGATCCTTCTGTGTAGGCCGTCAAGACTCCGGGTGTCTTGTTTTGCCCAATCAACTACTCCAAAGCAAAGGACTGGTACAGCAAAGGTATTGGTGGCTTTGACCTTGTTTCGAGCATTTAGCTCTAAGCTCCAGAGCTTGATGTCATCCATGTAACAGAGATGAGTAAGCGCTCTTGAGATCCGGAACCGTATCCGTCTTGTTTGTTGAACAGAAAGCTCATACGAATTAAAGACAGACAAAAATCAAGGGACTGAACTAGTCCCTCTGCAATAAATTCCGAAGTCTGCACCTGTGATTATATCTGAGTCCAGTCGATCAACAACTAATGAAAGACTTAAGTAAATGAGGTCGTCGCTCAGGAAGGTAAATGCAATCAAGGCCCTTCAGTATTCATTCATGAGGGACAGTCATTCATATGCGTTATTATGGCCAATCCAGCACAGGGAGAGGTTGCGGTGATATTTTTTAGCCTCTTCCAAAACCATTTTTGTAGAAGTAGTTAAACCTTGCACCTCAACATTCCTTCCTCGCTCCCTTCTGCTCTTTATAAATCATATCATTCGAAGAGCAGTAAGAGGACACAAGCTTTGTCAAACACCCTGTGAACATTTTATACTGCATATGATAGCCAATGGAATCTGTCAAGTCTCCCTTTTGGGGAAGGAGTATTGTCCAACATTTGAAGAACCATCGAGGAACATTGACTATGTCCACGAGAGAATTGAAACAGTGAAGTAGCGGTGTGTGGACACAGGTAAACAGTTTGAATGCCAACAGGCCCTGGTGATGTATTAGATTTGGACTTTTAAATATCACTTTTCACGTAATCTGGTGAGATGTAACACAAAGACATCGCACTTCGTTTCTCATACATTGCAGGATTGTAATCACGGATCCATGGTGCTGTTTATCTTAACATCAACATGACCTTAGTTGCCTGTAAAAATGATTTTCATAATTTCTGAAGAGTATATTTTGTATTATAAATGTGTTCTGCTTTTGCCATTTTTCTTTCTTTCAGTCCAAACCTTTAATTTTGCCTTCTGGAACTCGACAATTTGGACAAGTACCTTTTCATTCGTTGGCTTGTATTGTAATTTTCTCCAGATTGACTTTTGCCTTACAGACAATAGATTCCCTGACGACCTTAATCCAAGGCACTGCTCAGTCCAGGAAATATATTTTCTTTTTTCAGTTAGTTTACCTAAATCCGGTTTTTCTTTGGTGTTTGTTGCTGTCATTAGATGGATTCTCCTAGCTGTCTACAGTTCCTCCAGAGTCGAACGGCAGAATAGACACAACAATTAACTTAATGTAATGAAAACTCCGAAGTAAGTTTCATAGAAAAAATGTCCTTCAATAAATGTATTTAATGTTTAGGAAAAGATGCATGCTAACCTCATGCCATGTTTACATGGGACAGAGAGTACGCAGGAGACCCAGCACCTGCCAACGAGGTCAGGTTTGGGGTAGCTCTGTAAGCGGAATAATGGGCAATACCAACGGCAACCATATGATATTTAATCAAGAGTATGCCTTCAAGGTGTCATGCATGTATCGCCCACATGGTTGGCACACAAAATATTGCTCTACCCTCTCCAAATATATTTACACAGTGTTTTCATCGGCACCTTCACTATCATTTCATAGGGCCCCTTATTTTTTGTCCGTCGTATATTATCAAGGAGTGATCTGCCTAAAACTTGCTTTGTACTCATGTATGTTGTTCTATCAGAATATGTTGTTCTATCAGAATATGTAGCCCATCTCTCTATTGTTCCCTCTTATTATATGTGAGTCCCCACTGAAATAATGTCTGTCTATTCTTGTTTCATTGCTGTGAAATGTCAGTAAGCACTAAATTTTAATTTACGTCAACTGCATGGTGTTTGTCGTGTGTAAAATATTTACCTCTCATGTAGAAAATGATCCAGATCAATTTTAACTATTAATACAGCTTAGCGATACTTAGGTTTGCTGAAGTGCTTCCTATTCATCTTGTCCACACAATACATGGATCAACAAATATCAAACATACGGCAAGAATCTATGGTACTTTCGAATCCTTTAAAAGCATTACTGTTCAGGTGAATTTACTGAACACTCAGTTTTGGTTTTCATTGGCAAGATGTATTTCCAGGAAGGAAATGACTTCATAAACGTATTGTTTGATACACTGACCAAACATTTTATATAAGACGTTTTGTACAAACATATGTACTTCATGTACTTTGATCACCTTGACACGTTATGTGGCAAAAGTGCATTGCAAAACCCATAGAAACTTTTACAACATGGCTATCAAAAATAGCTCTTTGTCTACAGTTTCGATGCTGTGTATGCCTTTTGTGTGTTGTTCGACGGAAAGTCGAAACAAGTTTGAAACAAGCCAGAACTATGACTTCGACCATTAATTTACTACTCAAAAGAATTTAAAGAACAAACTATACTCTGTCCTGACGCATCACCTCTGGTAATATGAAAGAATCGGGAGTTTTTTAACTTTTCTTGAGTAGTATAAAATGCAGTAAAGTAGGATGCTGTTTAAATTTCAATTTTGTATCATAGACTGATAATATATGCCAAACAAACTGACAATGGTAATGCTAGTGATATATTGAGACCTTTATTTGGATGATTTTCATATGCGCCAGTTTCACATGGTCGGAGCCAAACATACTTCAGCTTTAACAGCAATGTACATTCCGTAAACTAACGGTAGATGGGTGCTTACAGTTACAGTTTTAGTCACGTGGCACATTTTTCAGTCGTACACACGATGTCGGCGGATTCATCACACTGGTCAGCGTCTTTTCGGCTTTCCATCAGTGAATCTGTTACGAGCTAGTGTAACAAAAGCTTAAAAGCAACTTACTGACTGACCATATCTCTTTACACATACACACATATCACACCGACTGACTGAGTTTAGTTTTGCCGCTTTTAGCAATATTCCAGCAATATCACGGCGGGGACACCAGAAATGGGCTTAACACATTGTACCCATGTGGGGAATCGAACCCGGGTCTTCGGCGTGACGAGCCAACGCTTTAACCACTAGGCTACCCCACCGCCCCACACATATCAAGACGTCGCTGTCATTAGCTGGAGGTTTGCTGAATGCAGCGTAAAAACATATGACAAATCATATAACGCTAATTACCGCACATATCAATAGAGTCAAACAGCCCTTCTCCACTGATCATGTATTCTTTAGTATTGACTCATAGGTTTTTAAAAATCAATCTATTTGAGTGACTGAAATTTGTCCCTCACCAGCGGATGAGCGATCTTATTCCACTGCACGAGGGCTTGTCACACAAAGCTCGGGATGATTGCAGCGATTGAGGATTAATTCTATTGTTCGTCAAAGACTGATGTATTTTGAAGACTAACTTGAGTCGTGAGAAGTTCAGTGTTTCATGTCTTCATATTACCCTATCGTCAACACAATTTACCTGAAACATCACTGAGCAACTGAGGGTTGTACACTGAATATGGTGTACTGCTTCAGTTATACACTCTGCAGTTATCTTCTTTTAACAACATTTCTATGGTAAGTACGTTGTTGTTTTTAATTTATTGGAGAGTTTAAAGTTTCGCTGCCGACACGAAACTATTTTCTAAAAAATTTGATAAACAACTATTCATATTTTCTCTAATTTGTTGCTTGAAATATTTGAAATATTGTTTTCATTTTGCAGTGAATGAGTGAATGATTGAGTGAGTGAGTGAGTGACTGCTATCTCAGATTTGTCATTTTGATGTGGGTAGAAAGACGTGAAGATGTGGCTGAGAACTGGTCTTCAGCAATTCATGCCTGTCGGAGCAGGCGGTTAGGCTCGCTAACTTGGCTCATGTATGTCATCGTATCCCAGTTGAGTAAATTGATGCTCGTGATGCCAATCACTGGCTTTTTGGGCCCAGATTTGATTATTAACAAACAACAAGTGCTTTGCGCGGCGTAAAACAACAAAGTTTGGCACTGATGCAGGTCTTAGATTCCTGCTACACTACACTCCCGAAGATGTGTATTGTGCCGAAAAACCTACACATGGATTAGAACCTAAAATTGAAGGTGTCTGGAAGTCCACAGGGTCAAATATCTAAACATTGAATTACCGTGACTTGGATGCTTGGACCACCCGTGTCCCCGTTATATTATACCTTAAGGACGAAGTTGGTTAAGGCTAATAGATCGCCCACTCGAAGTGTTAAACAAAATTAAATATTGATAATTCAGCGTCAGACGGGTTGAGGAGGTTGACAAGATTTATTTTTTTCTTCAATATGCATTGACTTTTTATGCAAATAATAAGTGAGCAGATCTTCTTGTGATTCCCCTACGTTGAAGTTATATATTTTCAAGTTTTGAATTTGTGTCGAAAGCATAATGTATCATATATGCCCATATCTCAACATCTAATCAAGACTAAAGGCCCGCGGCCCCAAAGGATTTTACCAAATGTTAAATTGTCTTATACCAATGTTTGCTCTGTTTACAAATTAAGCTAAACAAAGTTCTAAGGCCGATGTTTGAGGTATAATTTCCACAATAACATTTCTCGGGTCTTTAATTTTGGAGGACTGTCTTCCACGATGTCATACGTTTTCCTTATTTGGAAACAAAGTGAACACACATACATCTTACATTCCTTTGTCATGGGAGAAATGAGTTTCTTACTATATTTCGATAAATTGCTGATTCAGCATCTTCTGTTCACACACCCACTCATTCATCCACTCACTCACTAAGTGTCTTGCAGGATCAGAGTTGTTTGCATTGAAGAATTTGAATGGAAACGCGATTACAAATTAGATGACCGCACCGTGACGTCACACATGATATCATGCCATGACGTCACCACCGTGACGGAGTGCCTGAAGGACTGCTCGAGTCACAAGCTATGTCACAGCGTGTTCGTGTACAAGTCCGGCAAGTCCTGCTGTCTGAACAAGATGCGGATGTACATGGCGTCCACCTCCCAGGCCGCACCGGGACACGTGCATTACGTGTCTTCATATGTAGCTGAGAAGAAGGTCATGATGTCATCTACGACAGTGTTATGAGAGTGTGTTTTTTTGTAATTTGAAATTTGTAGTAACACATTGATTAAGTTATAATTATTATGGGTCACAATGTTTAAAGTTTTGAGTGTGGGTTTTGGCTCGCATCTCGCATCGTATATGTTCAATGGCAATAGTATTTTTAGCGGTACACCTTTTTGATAGCACTTCAGAGTTGCCTCCCTTGGCTGGCTTTATTTTGTTTTGACTTCCGGTCGTATGCTCGAGAAAATCGCCTAATGCTCTGAGAGAATAATGAGGGAGCCTAGCTTTGCTAGAATGCTCGAGAACTGTGTAAGAGCTATATAAAGGCTGGTTGTTGTTTATTGCGACACGGGACATATTACATGGCTGGAGTTATACAAGCTCTATTATATTAAGGTATTACAAGTCACACTGAACAGCCCATTTATAAGGGAGGTTAGTCTTCTATATTTCTCCCGAGTCAAGATAAAATTTAAAGCAGGTAACTGTGGTCTGAAGATGGATAGCGGACTTGCAATGTTCGTTCTCCCAGCTTATCACTTCATCATGAGACGTGCATTGCGACTGTTGAGTCAGATCGCCTTTGATACCAGGTTCAGTGATTATATTTATGATTGGACATAGCTTTCAGTTCCCCCACAGGTACTAGATCTGTTCATTTCTGTCTGAAGGAACAAGCATTTCTGCTGAGTTCTTTATCGGGCTGTCTTTTCTAATGGTGTAACCCCGATGTGGTTGGACGGAACTGCGATCGTGAACCTACCGTGGGCGCCCTGTGAACCTCACAACAACGCCAAGTGTATCTCGATGATCATCCCATCCGGCCAATGGAAGGATGATGACTGTAATCTGCTCAAGCAATACATCTGCGAGAAATTAATATCTAGATCCTGGCGCTTTCTAATGGCCTCAAAGTTGAAAACAGAAACTGTGGCAAGTTTGAGTCTTCATTCGAGAAATGCATGTGCTATATACTACTTCAGAACAGAAAGTGATACGATGAAATATGCAAACATATCATGGAATACTTGGAATACAATGGAACACAACTGAATACCCAGGAATACAATGGAATAAACGGTCACACAATGCAATACACAGGATTACACAGAACTACAGAAGGAGCAGGCAGGAACGTACAAGGATAATGTTGTATTGCTCGATGACTTGATGTTTATTACTATGTACTGTGTACCCACCCACTGCTGTAGGAGGACAGGGTATTGTGACTGTTAACGTATGTTATATATTCCCTATGAGGTGAAAAAGTAAATCAAATGCCCACTCTTCAGCTGACCGGGGTAATACTATTAGCGCTTTGAGTCTTAAGCAATATGGGTGCACACAGTATAAATATTATTATTATTATTATCATTGTTTAATCAATTAATATCATGTCCCAATGCTTGTTTAGACGCTTATTCTCAAATAAGAATGTTGTTACGTCATCTGCCTTGGCAAGCTCAAAGACTTCATGGAACAAGAAGTCGTGATCAATTTCTATTTCCATTGTTAAATGGTTTAACTCATTATCAGTTATGCATTCACGGTATATATGTAACAAGGCATCACCATGAAACATGCAAGTAGTGTACGGGTGTTTACATCATTAGTGGAATGTAGCCAGCGAAAAATCCAGAACAAATAAGCAAAGCACCCGATGAACAATTGTCGCTAGTTGATGATTAAGGTCGACTACAGGTAACAGTGTATTCATGTTTAATGTTATACAAGTAACCTCGAGGACACAGCGCTGATGTACAATGTGTACCAATTCCACCTAGCCCAGCAGGATTCATTTATTATTATCTATTTGAGGGGGTGGTGGTCCGGTTCGTGGGTCTGCGTGTGGTGGACAGTTATAATTCTTCGTGAAATCTGAGCATGCAATCTTTGACTGGAAGGCCCATTTTGTTTAACACATTGAATGTCAACCATTTTGAGATTTGTTTCAATAATATTAACATTGATTTGAAGGCCTACCAGCATTGTAGCCTTATGAATGTATATGGCTGATGGTCCAGTATATAAATGATACATCAGGCGAAGAATGTGTGAAGTAGGAGGATGTGTGACCGTGGTCGGGAAGATCACAATAAAATCCAGGAGAGAGGTTGGGTGGTCCTGGCAGTCAGGTTGGTTATCCTCATCGTCACCTCTAGTCCCTTGCACCTTTGAACGGAATGGACAGTGAATGGAACTTCTCTCGGGGAGAGCTGCCGAGTGGAACCCACCAAGAACTTTCGGGAGAATATGAATAACTCCCAACACTGGCACTCTCCTGGTATGTGCCAAGAGATTATCATGAGTGTTGACACCCAGAAGATCATTCGATAAACAAAAATGTGCAAAAGTACACAATGAAATTCTATCATGAAGAGGCACCGCATTAATCAAACCTGACCTCCCGAACAGACTTGAATATGCAAATGATTAAGAGAGGAACGAGGGTGGAGGGCTCTGTTATCAGACATGATCCTTCTGTGTAGGCCGTCAAGACTCCGGGTGTCTCGGTTTGCCCAATTAACTACTCCAATGGAATAGCCAAGGACTGGTACAACAAAGGTATTGGTGGCTTTGACCTTTTTTCTAGCATTTAGCTCTAAGCTCAACAGCACGATGTCATCCATGTAACAGAGATGAGTAAGCGCTGTTGAGATCCGGAACTGTATCCGTCCTGTTTGTTGAACAGAAAGCTCATACGAATTAAAGACAGACAAAAAGCAAAGGACTGAACGAGTCCTTCTGCAATAGATTCCGAAGTCTGCACTTGTGATTATATCTTACGTCCAGTCGAACAGCAAATTATCAAAGACTTAAGTAAATGAGGTCGTCGCTCAGGAAGGTAAATACAATCAAGGTCATATGCTTTATTATGGCCAATCTAGCACAGGGAGAGGTTGCGGTGATATTTTTTAGCCTCTTCCCAAACCATTTTTGTACAAGAAGTTAAAGCTTGCACCCGCAACATTCCTTCCCCGCTCCTTTCTGCTCTTTATAAATCATATCATTCGAAGAGCACTAAGAGGACACAAGCTTTGTCAAACACCCTGTGAACATTTTATACTGCATATGATAGCCAATGGAATCTGTCAAGTCTCCCTTTTTGGGAAGGAGTATTGTCCGATATTTGCAGAACCATTGCCTATGTCCACGAGAGAATTGAAACAGTGAAGTAATGGTGTTTCTACACAGGTAAACAGTTTGAATGCCAACAGGCCCTGGTGATGTATTAGATTTGGACTTTTAAATATCACTTTTCACGTAATCGTGTGAGATGTAACACAAAGACATAGCACTTCGTTTCTCATACATTGCAGGATTGTAATTACGGATCCATGGTGCTGTTTATCTTAACATCAACATGACCTTAGTTGCTTGTAAAAGTGATTTTCATAATTTCTGAAGAGTATATTTTGTTTTATAAATGTGTTCTGCTTTTGCCATTTTTCTTTCTTTCAGTCCAAACCTTTAATTTTGGCTTGTATTGTAATATTCTCCAGATTGACTTTTCCCTTACAGACAATAGATTCCCTGACGACCTTAATTAATACAAGGCACTGCTCAGTCCAGGAAATGTATTTTCTTTTTTCAGTTAGTATACCTGAATCCGGTTTTTCTTGGTGTGATGTCATCACTCTTGCTTGACAACGGTACAAGAATCTGAATCGAAACGTCGCACTCACGAAATAAAGAAGTTGTTATCCATAAAAACGTGTTCCTTATGGTATGCCCGGCCATCGAGGGCCCCTGACCTTAATCCAATAGAGCACGTTTGGGATGCACTTGGGAGAAGGCTTCGTGGTCTTAGGAACCAACCTCAGAATTTGCAGGAACTTGGCGCTGCCTTGCAAGAGCAATGGCGCAGAATCCCCAACCACGTGTTCACAAGCATCAGGCAGTCGATGAGGAGACAGTGTTTGGCAGTGGCGAATGCGCGGGGTGGCCATACACGATATTGAACTGAGAAATTTCGCAATTTTATTCTTGTGACTTGACATTCTGTATACCCATGTTTTGGAACGGCGGTGTAGCCTAATGGAACTGATTATGGCACTGTCAGTGTATCGAGTACATCACACAGATCTCAGCAATGAAATAATAACAATTTAACCATCTTACCATCTCTTGTTCTTTTATAGTGCCCTGAAGAAAGAATGTGATGTTTCTTTTTTGACTCAGTATATATTCCAAACAAACTGACAATGGAATGCTAGTGATATATTGAGACCTTTATTCGAATGATTTTCATATGCGCCAGTTTTACATGGTCGGAGCCAAACATACTTCAGCTTTAATAGCAATGTACATTCCGTAGACTAACGGTAGATGGGTGCTTGTAGTTTTTAGTCACGTGGCAGCTGGTGTTGTTAAAGTTGTTTTCTCGCCACAGTTAAACTTTACACGCTATCGACGGATTCATCACACTGGTCTGCGGCTTTTCGGCTTTTCCTTCAGTGAATCTGTTACGAGCTTGTGTAACAAAAGCTTAAAAGCAACTTACTGACTGACCATATCTCTTTACACATATACTCATATACACCGCTGTCATTAGCTGGAGTTTTGCTGAATGCACTGTAAAAAGCACATGACAAATTAAATAACGCTAATTACCACACATAGCAGTAAAGTCAAACAGCCTTTCACCACTGATCATTTATGAGTGAGCGAGTGAGTTTAGTTTTACGCCGCTTTTAGCAATATTCCAGCAATATCACGGCGGGGGACACCAGAAATGGGCTTCACAATTGTGCCCATGTGGGGAATCGAACCCGGGTCCTCGGCGTGACGAGCGAACTCCTTAACCACTAGGCTACCCCACCGCCCCCTGATCATGCATACTTCAGCACTGACTCACAGATTTTTAAAACATCAATCCATTTGTGTGATTGAGATTTGTTCCCTGCCACCGGACGAACGCTCTGGTTCCAGTGCAGGGAGGGCCGGACATGTAAGCTCGGGAGGAAAGCAGCAAATGATAAGTGATTCTATTGTTCGTCAAACACTACTGTTATTTGGAGACTAATTTTAGTCGTGAGACGTTCAGTGTTTCATGGCCCTATATTACTCTACCGTCAACACAATTTACCCGGAACATCACTGAACAGCTGAAGGGTGAATATAGTGTACTGCTTCATTTCTACACTTTGCAGTTATCTACTTTTAAAGGCTTTTCTGTTGTAAGTACGTTTTGTTTTGTTTTAATTTGGTGGAGAATTTAAGATTTCGTTTCCAAAATACAGCTGTTTTCTATCAAACTTGATAAACAAGAAGTCAAATTTACTCTTATTTGTTGCTGGAAATTTTGAAATACCGTTTCAACTCACTCAATTAACTCGTTACAAGTGCTAATATTATCCCTATTCTTGCAAATGTTGAAATGAGAAAGATCCAATATGAAGGTACCGACGTACAACTACTTTCTATAGAGCCTGATGACAAATAATCAAATTGGCACCTACTTGTTGTTAGAATCTTTTGAAATATCGTTTTCATTTTAGCATTACGTGAGTGAGTGAATGAATGAGTCTTCAGCAGCCCACGCGTGTCATAAGAGTTGACTAATATGAGTGAGTTGTCAGGCTCGCTGACCTTGATTTACTGGTTCATTGGTTCATATCCCAGCAGCTGTGATTATCATGTAACCTTTGTGGATACAAATTGCAAGAAGTACAATGTCTGATCTTACATTTAAGCTATCACAAGTTACACGAAATAAATTGGCAGTGTGAACAGCCCATTTAAACAGGAGACTATAGCTTCCTATTTTTCTACCGGGTCATGTGAAACCTTAAAGCAGGTAACTGTAATAAATAATAAATTGGCAGACTAAACAGCCTATTTGGCTAGCAGACTCGTAGCGTTCATTCTCCCACCATATCACCCCATACTGAGACGTGCATTGTGACTGTAAAGTCACATCGTCTTTGATATTAGGTTCAGTGATTATATTTATGATTAGATAGCTTTCAGTTCTTTCCGTTGCAGTGGACTCAAACTTGAAAACAGAAAATGTGGCAAGTTTGGGTCTTTATTCGAGAAATGTATGTGGTACGTACTACTTCGGAATAGAATGTGATACAATGGAATATGCAGAAATATTATGGAAAACTTGGAATAAAAGGGATTACAACTGAATACGAAGGTAACACGTTTGGAAAGGATAGTTTGCTTATAATTGTGTTTTCCTGGAATGAATCTCCATTACAATTAATAAATCTTTTCTCACTCTTTTATGCCTTTATAACGATACTCACTGCAGCAGTCAGTCAATATTTACTGCCAGACCATGGAACAAATCCTTGTTGCAATAGACACATGCTTGCTGCTGTGAGATTCTGAAGAGGGGATGCTGTTTGTTCCTTGGTCCAGGAAGCGTCTTTGTACGTTTTTAAAAATCAATCCATTTATGTGATTGACATATGTAGCGGACCAGCCGATGAGCGCTATGGTTCCTGTGCAGGGAGGGATGTCACGCAAGCTCGGGAGGATCGCAGCGATTGATGATTAATTCTATTGTTCGTCAAACTCTGCTGTTATTTGGAGACTAGCTTTAGTCGTGAGAAGTTGAGTGTTTCATGTCTTCATATTACGCTATCGTCAACACAATTTACCTGGAACATCACTGAGCAACTGAGGGTTGTACACAGAATATGGTGTACTGCTTCATTTATACACTTTGCAGTTATCTTCTTTTAACGGCTTTTCTATGGTAAGTACGTTGTTGTTTTTATTTTTTGATGGAGAGTTTAAAGTTTCGTTACCGACATGCAGCTATTTACTATCGCCTCTGAAAAACAAATAATCATATTTTCACTGATTTGTTGCTAGAAATGTTTGAAATATCGTTTTCATTCTCCAGTGAGTGAGTTAGTAGCGAGGGAGCGAAGGCGGGAGAGGGAGGGAGGAACGCTATCTCAGCTTTATCACGGCGTGTCAATTTGATGTGGGTAGGAAGCCTGAGTTGATGAACCTGTGAAGATGCATCTGGAACTGCTCTTCAGCAACTCATGCCTGGCGGAGCAGGTGGTCAGGCTCGCTAACTTGGCTCAAGCATGTCATCGTATCCCATTTGACTAGGTCGATGCTTGTGATGCCAATCTGGCCCACACTTGATTATTTACACATAACGATTGCTGTAGAATAACAACCAAAGTTCAGCATTGATGCAGGTCTTAGATTCCTGCTACACTACTGTTGTTGCAAGAAACACATTAGTCTGATACACTCTCACCAAAGTTTATTTCCGTTTTCGTTATGTCTATCGTTGTTGTAGCGTTGCATTAAGTACATACGTTGTATCGTTGTATACAAAACAGTTGACGAGAAGTTCAGAGAAACTATAAAGGAGACACAAAATACTTGTTTAGTATACAATCCAAACCTGAACCTAATAAAGTGTACAAATTTTCAAAATCCATATTTTCTAAATACTCAATTAATTGAATCAATATGTTTTCTCGTTGTGGACATAGAAGAAACATAAATTCAAGAAATAACTCACATCTGTGTTCTGCCATAACTCAATGTGTGCTGCTGTCAACATTGAGGCCTTCTGTCTGACTGAGCCCATGTGCTTCTGTTCATGTGATCAGATTGCCAGGATGTGAATTATGTTATCAATTTGCAAAAGTTTAGGCAGCAACCTGTGTGTTTCTGAATATTAACATAAGCGGTTCCATTGAACAATCCTTTACACCACAAGCACGTGTACAGATGTGTTGACAATTTTAAAATATTAACATTAACTTTTACTTTAAATTAAACAAATTTAATTGAGAGTCTAAACTTAGTGTTCTGCACGTATAACTACACTCCCGAAGACGGGTATTGTGCCAAAAACTCTAGAAAGATAATCAGATCACTATGATTATCATATCATATCATATCACTATTTCGATAAATTGCTGATTCAGCGTTTTCTGTCCACCCACCCACTAATTCATTCACTCACTCACTACGTGTCTTGCAGGATCAGCGTTGTTTCCATTGAAGAATTTGAATGGAAACGCGATTACGAACTAGATGACCGCACCGTGACCGCACACATGATGTCATGCCATGACGTCACTAGCGTGACGGAGTGCCTAAAGGACTGCTCGAGTCTCAAGCTATGTCACAGCGTGTTCGTGTACAAGCCCAACATGTCCTGCTGTCTGAACAAGATGCGGATGTACATGGCGGCCACCTCCCAGGCTGCACCGGGACACGTGCATTACGTGTCTTCATATGTAGCTGAGATGAAGGCCACGATGTCATCTACGACAGTAACATCTGAAAGTACGACAGAAGATATTACGAATCCAGCGGCAGCACCTATCAGTTCAACAGACGACGATGAGGCTACAACAGAACTCACCTCCACAGTGAATGTGATCACAACTGAAGCCACAACAGCAACTACTACAACACCTCCGGAAACGACAGCATTGGTCACAACAGCATCAACTACAACAACAGAGGCAACGGCCAATGGTGATATGTTAATCGTGTTGTCATACAAAAGTCTTATCTGTGCGAACAACTTGGTAAAGAAATGAAATCACAATAATGAACTGTTTTGAAGCTCGATATAACGATCTGCTTGTTGAACAAAAGGCAACTAGTAAATAACTTTCCCAGGGGAATTGCCCGACATGAACATGATTCTGTGTACAGACATGGTAACAAAATACCATTTCAACGCATGTCTATCCGCGGTTCACTGAACGACCTTACATCTTAAACATCGATTAATATTCCCCAACATTGTCCATAGAGGTCTTATCTTATTTTATGCTAATTGAAACTGTTCTTTCAATATGCATGACGTTTAAGGCGACACAAACATTTTTCGTTTCACTGTCAATGTCCACTGTTTCCTTGTGAGTACGAATACCATTGTGTCTTGCAGTGTTAAGCGATGGATTTATCAGCGTCCCAAGCATCCATTTGACCTTCCGAGCTAGCAGTACCGGGTCAAGTTGGTCCAGCGCACGAACGATTTGTGGGGAGAACAGCGGTCATCTGATTTACCTGAACACTGCTGCCAAACAGACCTACATCATTGACCACCTGAGCAATACAGGTAAATACAGGTGATCAATACCCACTTAAAGCCCTGAACTGAAGAAGACCAGTAATGTGTGTCTTGCTCATCTTGAAGTAGACCAGTACTATATACAGTAAAGTACGCTTATCACAACTGTAAAGGACCACTATAAAATGCTGTTTGACGCTGATCTGTTTGATTGGCATTATCATATCTTTCTTATATTTTACGTTGTTGGTCTGCAATGGTCTACTGTAGCTTTTAGTAAAAATCAGCAATATCACGACAAGGGACACCAGAAAAGGTATCTTAGAGGCAACGTTAGCTTTCAGTTTCCCAACAGATACAAGATCTGTTCAATTCTGTCTGCAGGTATTTCTGCTGAGTTCTATATCGGGGCTTTCTTGCATAATGGCGTAACCCCGATGTGGATGGATGGAACAACGATCGTGAACCCACCGTGGGCGCCTAATGAACCTCACAACAACGCCAAGTGTATCTCGATGATCATCCCATCCGGCGAGTGGAAGGATGATGACTGTACTGTGCTCAAGCAATACATCTGCGAGAAATAGTAGTCTAGGCCCAGACCCGTTGCAGACAACTGAAACTTGAAAACAGAAGTTTGAGTCTTCATTCGAGAAATGCATGTGCTGTGTACTACTTTAAAATAAAATGCAATACAATGGAATATGCAAAAATATTATGGAATACTTGGAAAACAACGGAATGCAACTGAATACCCAGGAATACAGTGAAATAAACGGTCATACAATAGAATACACAGGATTACACAAAACTACAGAAGAAACAGGCAGGAGTTTACAAGAATAATATTCATGAGAGTTTCCAGCCTTTGAGTTTCTACCTCGATGACTGAGTGTTTAATTATTACTGTGACTCTGTGTACTCATCCACTGCTGGAGGATGACAGGATATTGTGGCCGTTAGCTTATATTATATATTCCCTAAGGGGTGAAAATGAAAATCGAATGCCCACTCTTCAGCTGACCGGGGTAATACTATTAGCGCTTTGAGTCTTAAGCAATATGGGTGCACACAGTATTATTATTATTATTATTATTATATTATTGTCAACGTATAATCAATTAATATCATGTCCCAATGCTTGTTTAGACGCTTGTTCTCAAATAAGAATGTTGTTAAGTTATCTGCCTTGGCAAGCTCAAAGACTTCATTGAACAAGAAGTCGTGATCAATTTCTATTTCCATTGTTAAATGTTTTAACTCATTATGAGTTATGCATTCACGGTTTATATGTAACAAGGTATCACCATGGAACACATCATTAGTGGAATGTAGCCATGCGAAAAATCCAGAACAAATAAGCAAAGCACCCGATGAACAAGTTAAGATTTAAAGTCACATCGGCTAGTTGATGATTATGTGCGATATGGACTTTGAAAGTGTATGGGACTTACGTACCCTCTCAGGAGGACAATAATTTTACGATACTTTAACCCCTTTGAGGATACAGCCGCTCACAATCGCAGTTGCTAATTCATACTACCATGTTTAAAAATACCATTTATATATTTACAAAACTTATTATTCAAAATTTATGCAATAATTCTATTTCTTTAAAAAACAATTATTAAATGAGAATTGACAGTATAAAAAAGATCCTTCAGTGTTTTGACACTGAAATATTTATCCCTTGTGATGGAAAAATCAATGCAGTCAAGCAGGACATGCTTGACCGTGATTCGTTCATCACAAGGGATACAGAATGGAGGATCTTCACCTTTCAACAAATACTCATGTGTATATCTTGTATGACCAATGCAACATCGTCGCATGATGACCTCCTCAAACCTGGACTGACAACCCTAGTAGGTGTGACCGATAGTTGGTTTAATTTCGTGTAATTTATTGATACCTACCTGGGTGTCCCACTTCTTTTGCATTAGATCTCGGATATATGATCTAATCACGGCTTTATAATCAGAATATGGGATAAGAAGTGGGGTCACAGATTTGTTGAGTGCTGCCTTGGCAGCAAAATCGGCCATTGTGTTACCTGAGATTCCTACATGGCTGGGTAACCAACAAAAGACGATGTCGCATTGGCCAGTACCAAGATCATTATATAATTCAACGATTTCAATTAAAAGTGGATGTTGAGAAGACAAATTTTTAATAGCCTGCAGGCAAGAAAGAGAATCTGAAAATATTATGTATTGTTTAGATTTTGGGTGTTTGTTAATATATTTAAGAGCTGTGAGTATGGCATTAGCTTCCGCTGTGAAAATAGAGCTGTTGTCAGGTAATCTAGAAGATATTGTTTTTGATCCAATAACAGTGGCACAAGCCACTGCGCCACCGTCCTTGGACCCATCTGTAAATAAGGACTTGTATGTATTATATTTACTTTTATTTGAATATATTCCTGTTTATATTGTAATTCATTGGTTTCTGATTTCTTAAAATTTGTCAGAGTTAGGTCAACTTCAGGCCTCACCAGCTGCCAAGGAGGAGAAGAAAGAAGACGCGAAGGAGATATATTTTCCAGCGCAATGCCGGCAGCAGAAATGAATGGCTTAATTCTGTGCCCAAGAGGCGGAACTAGGGAAGACTTTTGTTATATAGATCCTCATAAAGAGGATTAAAAACACAGTTATATGCCGGGTTAGACTCACTAGAATATAGTTTTGTGATATATTGTAACGATAATTTTATACGGCGTTGTTTGAGAGATGGCTCATCAGCCTCTACGGAAAGACTGTCAATAGGAGAAGTTCGAAAGATCCAACACAAAGTCTGAGACCTTGGTGATGAACAGAATCTAATAATTTAAGATTGCTTTTGCAGGCTCCACCATAAATGATGGAACCATAATCGAGTTTAGAACGGACGAGTGATCTGTATAAGTGAAGGAGGGTTGACTGGTCCCCTCCCCACTTGGAGTTTGAAACTACCTTTAATAAATCGAGTGCCTTCAGACATTTAGCTCTCAGAGATTTAATATGTGGTAAGAAAGTAAGATGCTGGTCAAATATTATTCCCAGAAATTTAACTTCCTTTACAATTTTAATTGGAGAGCCTGCTAGATGCAATTCTGGGTCTCTGTGCGGCTTATATTTCCGACAGAAATGAATGCAATTAGTTTTAGTTTTTGAAAACTTAAAACCATTTCGTTCTGACCAATCATTAATTTTATTAAGGCATAACTGCAATTGTCTCTCAATCGTGTGCATATTTTTACCTCGACATGACACATTAAAATCATCAACAAATAATGAACCATCAATGGATTCATTTAAAACTTTAGATAAGCTGTTTATTTTATACTGAATAACGTTACAGATAATATGCTACCTTGTGGTACACCTTGGTCTTGATCATACATATCAGACATGGTGGAACCGACACGTACCTGGAACTGCCGATCTGTTAAAAACTGAGATATAAATTGAGACAAACGGCCTCTCAATCCCATTTCATGAAGATCTTTTAAAATTCCATACTTCCAGGTCGTATCATACGCTTTCTCTAAATCGAAAAATATTGATACAGCATGTTGTTTTTGGATGATAGCATCCTTTACGAACGTTTCCAGTCTAACTAAATGGTCAATGGTACTTCGATTTTTTCTAAAACCACACTGAATATTTGTTATAAGATTATTTGTTTCCAGGTACCATACCAGTCGGTTATTGACCATTCTCTCCATGGTTTTACATAAACAGCTGGTAAGAGATATTATAATTAGAAGGATCCTATAATTAGAAGGATCCGCCATGATCCCAGTAGTCCGGGTTTAGACAAGTATAGGAAATGACGACAGCAAACTTTGTTTTTGTTACTCGCCATGAAGATTTGTGGTTAGTCTTATGCGGAACACCAAATTTATTCTTTAGTAGTCCATTAAAAGTGGCCATTGCTCAAACATACATTAGTAGGACTTCGTCATAGACAAGTTGTATCAGGTAAATGTTTTAACGTAGGGGTCGGGCGATGGTGTCCCCATGCACAGATTTCCACAGGACCCCGCAGTTCGTGCTAAATGGGTTATGTTTGTGAGTGCGAAGCGAGCGTTGTGGAAGCCTGAAACGATATCTTACTTGTGTTCAGATCGCTTCACGGAAGTTAAAGAATCAAAACTACTTACTAGTTGTAGTAAAATATGCATATGATTGATGACCATAAAGATTTTCTATGACACAACTTGTAACATAACGATTTCTTCCTCGGAAGTGAGGTTGTGGTCGAAGTAACAATAATATTGTAAGTAGTATTATATTGACACCCACCTCGCTGCCACGAGAGAAATTGTTATGATATACGCTATGTCATGCAAAATCCTATTGGCCATCAATAAAATACATATTTTACTACCAGTAGAAAGTAGTTTTGATTTTGTAACTCGGTGAAAACAAACCTAAATACCATTTATCCTCAGACTGGCGGATGTTCGCGACAGGGCGCCGCCATTTTAAAAAATATAAAAATCTGTTAGAATTAATGAGATTAGTTTGTTTTCATCAAGTTAGAAAATCAAGACTACTTTCTACTCGTTGTTAAATATGTAATGGAATCATAACCAAACGGATTTTGCATGACACAACTTATAACATAACGATTTCTTCCACGGAAGCGAGGTGGGGAGTCAAAGTCACAATACTGCGCTGATAAATTTCTTTTGCTACATTCCCATGGTTAATGTCCACTCACCAGTATGTAGATACTAGTCAATGTGCGTCTTTATATTTGGTCTTATAATCCTAATTAGTTTATTATCACACTTGTATGCATTTTGAAACTAAATAAAAAGTAGACGATCTGCTGATACTTATAGTGAATTTATAACAGAACTGTAATATCTAGACATTTTATAGTTTGCCAATGTGAATCATAATTCGCACACACCCCCTAGTGCATGTTGTCTGTCTCATTACACTTCACGGCGAAAACAATGATTCTGTTGAATGCTACGACAAATGAATGAAAACAAAATGCAAATATTAAAATTAAAACAGATTAAAGTTATAGGAACAATATCAGGCCATTACCTTGTCCGAGGAATGTATCCATCAATATCCACAAAACTGTTCCAAATGATGTGTCTTTTAACAGTTTAATATACGAAAAAGTGATAAATCTTTTCAGGTATTGGTGTATAGTCTCATTGGTCACCCAAGATAGCACACCTGGCAACTAATTGCATAATGTCCGCCTTTCTTTAAAAACAGTAATTCAGTTAGCCAATAATGGGCAATCAATCAATGTATTGCCGGTTAATCCTTTGAAAGAAGGACGTTGTTTTTACGCAGACACCGACACGACAGAGTGTATTCAGTATAGATTAGTAAATCTACATACATAAACACTACCTTTTGACAATTCCGCTGTGTAAGATAAAAGTAATTAATCAATCAGCGTGTTATCGGTTAATCCTTTGATCGATGTTTATAATGTTGAATATTTACTCCAGACACAAGAAATGCCAAATGGGAACCTTTGTCGGGTAATCTAAGTGTGTTACCACTAATTATACCTGTTATAAATTCATTAACTGACCATCAAGTGAATGATGACAAATAACATGTGTAGGCTTATACCACCTAACACGGGTTACAACGAGGGAGTATTAATTGCTGTATTGCATGTGAAAACTTATGGGCCGATACTGTTTTGAGAATACAAACAGATTTTTACATGACATGATTAAATATCGAGGTAAAACAACACAGAAATGGGATCAATTTGGATCAGTCATTATACAAATAGGGCCTAACGACACCAATCGATTTTGACAGAATCGTCTATGAAAACAAGTTGTAACTCCGAAACTAGGCAAAGCAGGAGACAAAATTAAATGACAGTAGATTGTGAGAACATATAGCTTTCATTTTCCACAAGAATTGTCACGATTTCAGGTTTATACAAGCCTGTAAACAAGATAATTTACCCCCTAAAATGTAGATGAATTCTGCATCGGCCCTCAAAGCTATTCCTCATATGACGTCACAGAGACGCGCCGCTCTGATTGGTTGAAATTTCGTTCGCGGGTGAGAATTGTGCACTGTTGTCAAAAAGGTCGATTTAAGTCAATTAAAGGTCGAAATGAGTAGTTTTAATGACAGGGTTTCATTTATAACGATGCCAGTTAGTGATTTATGTATTTGTACCCCCCTAGGGTTTATGTGACCTTTAACAGTTGATAATGAATATTATCGCCCCCTGTTGCTGTATCGTGTGCTTGCCCTAAAGCAGTGTGCAATTCATGTAAGGAGAAAAGCTCATTATAGTCCTCACCGTTAGCAGAATTAAAATTAAGTTTCTTTCTTTCTTCCTGGTCTTTAAATTTCTGAAATTTTGGTGTGTAATTTGATGAGGAGGAATGTTTGGCTAAAGATTCCCCAAGTTTGTTTGCGATATCTGCTGTATCTGTTAGTAATGTGTTACCCTCCTTTAGATGGTGAACACGAGATCCGGAACCTTTTCCTTAAATTTTTTGTATCATATTCCAAACCTTGGACATTGGAGTTCTGGAATTGATTTTAGATACATATTTGTGCCAGGATTGGCGTTTAGATTGCTTGAAGGTGCGTCGGGCTTTAGCATTTGATATCTTAAATTTGTTTAAGTTGTGGACGGTGGGGTGATTGCGAAAATATTTTTCTGCCTTCTTCCTTGCTTTTCTAGCTTGTTTACAGTCGTCAGTATACCATGGTTTTCGTATATGTGGATTTGTAGAGGATTTAGGAATAGTTTCATTTGCAATTTTCAGTAATTCTTCTGAAAAGATCTGAATCGGGTCAGAAGTATTAAAAATTAATTCAGGTGTAATTGTCCGTTGACATAATGTCTCAAATAAAGACCAATTTGCCTTTGTAAAATTATATCTGGATGAAGGTGGGGTATCAGCTGGATGGACGAGTGAAAGTAAAGTTGGAAAATGGTCACTTCCACAAAGGTCATGATGAACTGACCATTCGAACTCATTGAGCAGTCCAGAATCTGTCAGCGACAAATCAAGTGAGGAGTATGTGCCTGTTGCAGGATGTAAATATGTATGGGAATCATCATTAGAAATACATAAATCATTATTGGTAATAAAATCTTCTAGGACCTTGCCCTTAGAGTTGGTGTGGAGACCACCCCAGAGCGGATTGTGGCCATTCAGATCACCCATGATGACACATGGTTTAGGTAATTGATTATATAATGACTGAAGATCAGACTGCCGAAGAACAAAAGAAGGAGGAACATACAAAGAGCACAATGTAAACACCATATTTAATGTAATTCGAATGGCAACAGCCTGAAGATTACTGTTCAGTTTGACAGGGCTGTGTATCACTCCCTCCCTCACCAAGATAGAAGAACATCCAGTGGCCCTATCGCCAGGAGGAGAAAACAATGATATGAGTTGTACTGACGTAAGTTTAAGTTTGTCTGTCTGCTTTAAATATGTTTCCTGGAGACAGAAAGCTGATGGTTTGTAGTCTTGGGTCAGTAATTGTAAATCATTAAAATTCGTTTTAAATCCTCTACAATTCCACTGAATCAATCGTTGTGAACTATTCATCTCTTTGGCGGATTGACTGGAGATCTGGCTCGCCCATTTCTTTTAGGCGATAAACTTGTTGTCCTGCGATGGATGCTTTCCGAAACGTCCATCTCCTCCAGTGATCCAAACTTGTTGTGAAGTTTTATAGGATCATTTGATCCTTTAGGAATCCTATCAGTCTGTTTGTTGCGAGACAATGAGTCACGGTTTTGCCTTGCTAAACTATTCCTTTCTTTCCTAGATTGTAATTTTGTCGAGGAGTCATGTTGTGATCCTGACCTTTGAGATGGTGTCACAGAAGGAATCTGTTCAGCTGGGAAGGGATCCGCAGTCTGAGTGAAAGAATCAGATGGACAGTGGGGTTCAGGATTAACAGAATTAATCCATGTCAAATCTGTTTGACACTGAACTGTAGCTGAGGAAACTGTCGACGTTTTGGTAACAGAAGCATACGTTTCAGTCTGATCTGTAGATACCAATTTCTTTGCTTCAGTGTAAGAAATATTCTTTGTACATTTTATTTTACTTATTTCCATTTCTTTTTTCCATACTGGGCAGGGTTTACTGGATGACGAGTGTGCTCCAGAACAATTCTGGCACTTTTTAACATCACTGTTACAATCTTCTGTAACATGAGAAGTTTGGCTACAGTGTGCACACGTGATCTTATTTTTGCAGGAATTAGATCCATGACCAAACTTCTGACACTTAAAGCATCTCAATGGGTTAGGGATGTACATTTCAACATGCATATTGCAATACCCTGCTTTAACTGATTTTGGTGCCGTTTGAGATGAAAAGGAAAATAAATATGTGTTTGTTTTGAACGTTTCAGTGCCTTGTCTCCTGGTAAATCTTTTCACAAATGTAACCCCTTGATCATGCATTTCTGAAACTATATCCAACTCTGACATGTCATCAAAGAGTCGATCACGATCTCTTATGATGCCTTTGCTGGTGTTCAAGGATCTGTGTGGAGAGACTGACACAGAAATTCCAACAAATTCCTCTACTGACAGTAGGTTTGTGGCTTGATGTCGCTTGGCACATTCAATTAAAATAGAACCAGTCCTCAAACGTTTGATAGTTTTGACATCACCCGCAATTCCATAAATACCCTTTGCAACCGCAAAAGGGTTCAATTTGATTGGTGTCTGATTAGGTGTTTCCATCACAAAGAATCGTGGCCAATGCTCCACTGGTTTTGTGATATGGTTCACATCGTTCTCAGAATCAACTTCTAGAGTACGTTTTGATTTTTATGGGGTTTGAAAAGCCATGGTTGTGTGATTAAGGTTCATCATCCCTACTCCCCACCCGCCACCGAGTGCCAAGAAAGGCAGTATCCTATTGCCTGTGGATATCCAACAGACAGACACCAGGGATATAGGGATGATATACACCAGTAGTAAGTCCTACCAGTTTGGCCCATGAGCCATCGCCTTCTGGCACCGGCATCTAGGCAAATTTTCTCAAATTTGAAAAATCCATGTAATAGAGTATATACAGAATAGAACATTTCAATATTGTGTCCAAACAGAACCAAGCCAAAAAATGATAGAGCAATGAAAGTTAGTGCTCAGGGCTCGGCATGACCAGCCGATTGGTTGAACCGGGCCCATTCAACCACCCGTCTAGGTGAAGTAAGGGTCGAAGTGGTGTATTGGGCAAAGGAACACTGTTCCTGGAGCCCTTGTCCTCAACCACCAGAATCCCGTCCTCCACCGACACAGGGGCGCAACCCACGGCAAACAGGTTGGTGGACCTAATATCCCCCCGGGTCCACAACGGGGGTTTGAAGGGCGCTTAGCGTTACCCAGCACCCACCACGAGGAGGTGGCCCTTCATGGGTGCCAGTTGATGATTAAGGCCGACTACAGATAACAGTGTATTCATGTTTAATGTTATACAAGTAACCTCGAGGACACAGCGCTGATGTACAATATGTACCAATTCTACCTAGCCAAGCAGGATTCATTTATTGTTATCTTTTTGAGGGGGTGGTGGTCCGGTTCGGGGGTCTGCGTGTGGTGGGCAGTTATAATTCTTCGTGAAATCTGAGCATGCAATCTTTGACTGACAGGCACATTTTTTTGAACACATTGAATGTCAACCATTTTGAGATTTGTTTCAATAATATTTACATTGATTTGAAGGCCTACCAACATTGTAGCCTTATGAATGTATATGGCTGATGGTCCAGTTTATAAACATCAGGCGAAGAATGTGGGAAGTAGGCTGATGTGTGACCGTGGTCGGGAAGATTGCAATAAAATCCAGGAGAGAGGTTGGGTGGTCCTGGTACAGTCACGCTGGTTATGCTCATCGTCAGCTCTAGGCCTGTCCCTTTTACACACAGCCCAGGCAGTGAATGGAACTTCTCTCGGGGAGAGCTGCTGAGTGGAACCCACCAAGAACTTTCTGGAGAATATGAAAAATCCCCAACATTGGTACTCTCCTGGTACGTGCCAAGAGGTCATCATGAGTGTTGACACCCAGAGGATCATCCGATAAATAAATATTTGCAAAAGTACACAATAAAATTTATCTTGAAGAGCCTCTGCTGTAATCAAACCCAACCTCCCGAATAGACTGGAATATGCAAACGATTAAGATAGGGACGATGGTGGAGGGCTCTGTTATCAAACATGATCCTTCTGTG